>NW_011889171.1:1987564-1990858 GCF_000151845.1 Pteropus vampyrus
AGAATGAAAAAATAATGAAAGAGAAATTCAAGAACTAGCTGACACCATCAGGAAAAAACTGAAGAATGAAAAATAATGAAAGAGAAATTCAAGAACTAGCTGATACCATCAGGAGAGGAAACATAAAAATACTGGGCATTATTGAAGGCAAGGAAAAGGACAGGAACTAGAAAGCATTTTCAGACAAATAGTGGACAAGAATTTCCCAAATCTAAAGAAGGAACTAGAGCTGAGAATTAAAAAAATCAACAGAACACCAAATTATGTTAACCGAAAAAGGCCTTCACCAAGACACATTGTATTAAAATTATCCAAAATCAACAACAAGGATAGAATTCTCAGGGCAGCCAGGGTGGAAAAAAAAAAAAAGGTAACTTATAAAGGAAAACCCATTAGATTATCCTCAGATTTCTTGCCACGAGTTCCCTGAACAGCCCTGCCTCTGACAGTTGTGAGTTCCCATGGCTGGCTGGCTGCAGAGATCAACATCAGGGCAGAAAGCAGAGATTACTGATGTTGAAGACAGAAATCTAGAAAGAAATCAGAAGGAAGAAGAGAGAAACCGAAGAATGAAAAATAATGAAACAGAAATTCAATAACTAGCTGATACCATCAGGAGAGAAAATATAAGAATAATGGGCATAATCGAAGGTGAGGAAAAGGAACAGGGATTAGAAAGCATTTTCAGACAAATAGTTGACGACAATTTCCCAAATCAAAGAATGAGCTGGAGCTTGGAATTCAAGAAGTAAACAGAACACCCAATTATCTCAACCCAAAAAGGCCTTCACCAAGACATATTGTATTAAAATTATCAAGAATCAATGACAAAGACAGAATTCTCGAGGCAGCCAGAGAGGAAAAAATGGTAACTTATAAAAATAAACTCATTAGATTACCTTCGGACTTCTCAGTGCAAACCTTACAAAACAGAAAGGAATGGAATCAAATATTTAAACTATTAAGTGAAAGAAACTACCAGCCTAGAATAATGTATCCAGCTAAGCTCTCCTTTAGATATGAAGGAGAAATAAAGACTTTTCCAGACATACCTAAATTGAGGGAATTCTCCACTACAAGGCCTGCACTACAGGAAATACTGAAAAGAGTAAGTTCACCTAAACCAAATGACCAAAAAAAACAAAAAACAAACAAACAAAAAAACATAATTAGGAGTAAAGTGACTACAGGCAAACAGAAACAGAGGAATGCACAGGGCATTATAAGCTTAAATAATAAGAAGAGAATTGTTATAACAAGATAGTAATGAAAGTTCAGCATACATAGGGACAAACTGAGATAACGATGACTGAAAAGGGAGGGAATCAAAGATCCAAATTCACAAAGGGAAAGGAGATATTCATATTCATAATGGTAATCACATGTCAAAGGTTCAGAACCAAAGTACATAACATAAAACAAGAAGGACCAGAGGAAAAGCCAACAAAAACAAAACAAAATAAAGAAAAAAGGAGTACAAGGACAGGAAGCAATGGAAACACCAAGCTACCAGAAAGCAAAAGATAAATTGGCTATGAGAAGACCTCATATTTTAATAATCACTCTAAATGTAAATTGATTAAACTCACCAATAAAAAAGCACAGAGTTGCAGAATGGATCATAAAACAAAACCCAACCATAGGCTGCCTCCAGGAGACACATCTCAGCTCCAAAGACAAATATAGACTCAAAGTGAAAGAGTCGAAAATGATATTACAAGCAAATGGCATTCAGAGTAAAGCCGGAGTAGCAGTACTAATATCAGATGAAATAGATATCAAAATTAAAAAAATAAAGAAAGATACTGAGGGACACTTCATAATGATAAAGGGAATCATGCACCAAGAAGACATAATACTTATTAATATCTATGCTCTCAATCAGGGAGACCCAAAATATGTAAATAAATTACTAACAGAATTGAAGGGAGAAACACACCAAAACACTATCTTAGTAGAGGACCTAAATACCCGACTGTTGGATATGGACAGAACATCCAAACAGAAAATCAATAAAGAAATAACATCCTTAAATGAGACATTAGACCAACTGGACATAATTGACATTTACAGAGCCTTCCATCCCAAAACAGCTGCTTATACATTCTTCTCTAGTGCACATGGAACAGTCTCAAGAATCGACACATACTGAGACACAGAGATAGCCTCAACAAATATAAGAGGGTTGAAATCATAACAATCTCATTCTCGGATCATAATGCTTTGAAATTAGAGAACAACTGTAGAAAGAAATCAGGTAGAAACACAAATACATGGAGATTAAAAAACATGCTACTGAGGAATAACTGGGTCAGAGAATAAAAGAGAGATCAAGAGATACAAAGAAACAAATGATAATAATACAACATATCAAAACTTTTGAGTCATGGCAAAAGTGGTCATAAAAGGAAAGTTCATATCATTACAGGCCTATCTCCAATAACAAGAATGAGACCAAATAAACAACCTAATGCTTCATCTTAAAAAAAACTAGAAAAGGAAGAACAAATGAGGCTTAAAATCAGAAGAAGAAAATAAATTGTCAAAATTAGAGCAGAAATAAATGATATTGAAAACAAACAAAATACTATAGAAAAAAATAAATGCAACAAGGAGCTGGTTCTTTGAGAAGGTTAATAAAATTGACATATCCCTGGCTAGACTCACTAAGGAAAAAAGAGAAAGGACATATATAAATAAAATCAGGGATGAAAAAGGGGAAATTAAAACTGACATCACAGAAATAAAAAAGATCATACCAGAATAGTATGAAAAATTAGATAACACCAAATTTAATAACCTAGAAGAAATGGATCAGTACTTAGAACAATACAACCTTGCTAGACTGTATCAAAAAGAACTAGAAAATCTAAATAGACTGATCAGCAGTATGGAATTAAAACAAGCATCAAAAACCTACCAAAAAGTAAAAGTCCAGGACCAGATGGCTTCACCAGTGAATTCTACCAAGCATTCAAAGATTTAATACCTATTCTCCTCAAACTCTTCCAAAAAATCGAAGAGGAGGCAATTCTTCCCAACTCATTTTATGAGGCCAATATTACTGATACCAAAACCTGGTAAAGATAACACACAAAAAGAAAACCACAAACAAATATCTCTCACGAACACAGATGCAAAAATCCTAAATAAGATATTAGCAAACCGAATACAGCAACATATTAAAAAGATTATAAACCACGGTCAAGTGGGCTTCACCCCAAAGACACAGGGATGGTTCAACATATGCAAATCAATTAATATGATACACCACATAAACAAATTAAAAGAGAT
>NW_011889171.1:1993503-2124628 GCF_000151845.1 Pteropus vampyrus
ATAGAATAGACAGATGTCAAATGATAATGTACACCTGAAAATTATATAATTGTATTAATTAACCAATGTCACCCCAATAAACTTAATTAAAAAAAATAAAATAAATATATGCTTGGAGTTCTCCTAAATGAGTGGAACATTGCTGCAATTTGAACTTGTGGGTCTTACCTGATTAATAATTAAAAGAATCTTGGTCTGGACTCTGGTTGAATATACTCTACGCAAAGAGGGTTGAGTTAATTTCCAGATGCTAAGACAATAAGCAGTTTCTGGGAGTTTAGGTCACTGTTTCTACTTTCTTCAGTCCCTTTTATGTAAGTTCTACATGCATAGGACATCCCACCCACTAGATGCAAGTTTGCTCACCTCTTTGAGGGTGTCAAGCCTGAGACAGTGCCCTTGACTTTACCATGGATCCCCCAAACCATACCACTTCTCTAGGTGCAGTTGGCAAAGCTTGGAACTCATATTTTATTATATATAGTAGTTTATTCCCAGGCCTCTTGAAGGACTTACAGTTGCTTGAAGGTTTTTCTTTTGATTCTGGGGGTTTAAAACCATCATGTGTGGAGCACCTGAAGAATCCAAATAGCCCTGGGTGGTTGCTGGGGTGCTGAAACCAATGGGCAGCTGGGTGCTGCTGGGAGAGGTCAGCATGGCAAATGCGGTATAGGGCTGTGAGTGAACAGGTCCAGATGAGGGCTCCAAGGAGCTCTGGAGAAAGTGGTAGAAAAGAAACAAATCAACTTTGTATGCTATCACTGGTCTCCAAAGTTGGACATTCCTCTGGGGAAGAATTCCTAAAGCAGAAATACCTCATGAACGGTCCCTTTTTCCTACAGCAATATTGACCCCTCAGTGGTCATTAGTGGCAAGGTGCACACTTTTTGCTGGTTCCCTTGCAAGTGAAACCATTTAATGAAGTTTACAAGGTCAGAGGATTTGCGTGTTCTCTTGTCCTATACCCTCATTTAATTAACAGAAGGAGCTGATTGGTGTGAGAGACAAAATCTGTGTCAGTAAAATTTGTCAGGGCTCTGGGATTTCTTCATAGGAGGGCTTGGTAGAGGGAAGAAAATCAGGTTGGAAGAGGGCTTGTCTGTAAGCTAAGTTTGCATAGATAGCACACTACTTTTACTTATATTTACTGTCCATCGGTACGAGGCTGATGGGAGCACCCTGAGGAACTGAGTGCTCCCACCACAGTGGGGTGGGGATGGAGCCTGTCACTTTACCCTCATTATGGCTGGCCTCTACCTCTCCAAACTATCTTGTCCTGGGACTCTTAGTTGGGTTCCTCTGTAGGGACTTCAAAACAGTCTCCTCTAGGCTTCTTGGCATAGCATTTTTCACTCCTCAAAGGGACATCCTAGAGTACCTTTCATTCCTAAGAATCTCCAGATATTTGTGTTAGAGGAGCCCATTTGAAGGCTAGGCGATGAGCCATCTCTCTTCTGACACCAGTGGCAAATGATGAAATTTAGCAGGTGGAAACAATTTCCATTTGTATTTACTCACTAGTTCTTTCCAAACTAGCTCTACACAGCACCAAGGACCCCTTTGGTATTTGCAGCTTTCACATCCCTTCACATTTCCCAACACCATTGTATGTTGATCCCGTGATAAACTTTGCTACTATCATAGTTCCAAACATGGTTCTTTTATAGCCTGTGATTCCAATGCCTGGGAACTTAACGCAGTGTTAATGGGTCAGGCTGATGACATACACCCAGCTCAACATTCTGTTTTTGATTCTAGGAAAAGGGGGAGGTATGCTACAGTTGTCTTTTGTGGGGTCAATCACACAAAATTAGAAGTGGTCCCAAACCTTTCCTAACTTCTTTATGCAGCTGTCATCCATTAATTTATCTAACACCTCTTCCTGGTACTGTATATTTGCCTTGTGTTATCTCTTGGAATTATGAATTTAATACTCAGTGTACAGAGTAATGTCTCTTGTTTTATTTTTCTGAAAATTTTTCATGCTTCAAGGAGGTCTTGTAGTTCCGGTCTTTTGGGACTGGATGACAACATCTATGTTCCTTCTAACCTCATATGATGTCTCCCCATTGCCTCTCTGACCGTGCCTCTTACCACTTTCTGCTCCAGACACACTACTATTTTGCTTTTCCTGAAACATCCCATGCATGTTCTTCCCTTAGGGCATTTGTACTTGCTATTTCCTCTGCCAAGCATGCTCTTCTACCATGTCTGTGTCCCTCACTTCCTTCAGGTCTTGATACAAAAGCCACCTTCTAGTGACACCTTGCTGGCCAACCTATTTAAAAATTTAGCTCTCTACCCTGACACTTCATAATTCTAATTTCCTGTGTTATTTTTTTCTCCTTGGCACTTTTATGACTGTCTATCATATTGTATACTTTACTTATTTATCTTGTTTATTATCCATATCCCCCACTATAAATATAAACTCCATAAAAAAATGATTTACATCTGTTTTATTTACTACTGTACCTCTTACACCTAGAACTGTGCTTAGTCCATAGCAGTTACTCAATAAATGTTTGTTGAACTAGTGAATTAATTATGTTACAACTTACCTATGTTGCCTTTCTGGGAATTTGTCAGAGAAAGCTCATCCCTGTTCTCTTTATCATTTTAGTTATTCTGAGACCTCATTAGCTCCAGCCAAAAGTAAATGCAAAAATTAAGGAGGTTTGTGGATCTAGAACCCTAAAAGGACACCATACAACTTGCTTTGCTTAAAAACTAACTTACGATGCCTAGAGAGCAAGTAAATACCCATTTAATCAAGAAACATTTTTAATTCAGTTGGCATCCCAAACCATTAAGCACTATCTCAACCTGAGTATGACACTCAAGCTCAGGCATGAGATTCAAAATGGCACTAAGAAGATCTCTGTTGTCGTGTTTAGATTACATTGTATGGGTATAGAGGATATATTTTTTTTACAACTTCCCATAAACTCACTAGTAAATTAAATAAACTATTCAAATAAACTCTCTGGATCTTTGAGCAGTGTTTCTCAAAATATGATCTAGAACCCCCCCCCCAACATCAGAATCACACAGAGTATGTGTTGAAAAAGCACATTCAAGTAGCTATCAAGATCTGATCAATAAGACTATCAGGGGAGGGAGTTTAATGTAAACTTCACGGGCTCTCCAAGTGAGTCTTCTCGGAGCCACTGCCTAGTCCTCTGACATGAAGAGAAAGCCTCCAATTTTCAAGTAGAAGCACAGCAAGTTCCTAAATAACTCAATCAATTGCCATAGAACAGGAGCCAGCAATATTTAGATCCCCTCTGGCAAGTGGGGCTCTTTTGAAGGCCCATCTTTTTCCTCAGCATATAGGTTAGGAAAAACCTAGAAAAGTTACCACAGGAGCCAACTACAGGATTTTATGAGCCACCCAGGAAAAGTAAACCAAATTCCTTTCTAGCATGTTTCTGTAAGAAAAAGTAAGAGAAGGAAATTGGACTTTTTTCTCTATTTTTCCTTCCTCATCCCTCCTGCAACCCCACTCCTCTCTCCCTGAACTCTGAGAACCAACATATGCTCTCTGTACCCAATTTATTTTCCTGTGTTTTAGAGGGAGGTTAGCGCAGACGGCTTCTGATTAACAGCTGGAGTTAAATGAGCTCCTTTTGCCTCAACATCTGGGAGATGTGCCATGCCTAGCAGCTACTAATCTAGAATCTTTCTGGGGAAGGAATCTGGGTCAAGCCTTGGGCCAGGGAATGAGATCCTCAGCACTAGTTGATAGGGGTGCTGGACAGTCCTTTGCTATTAGTTGGGGGTAAGGGCTGCTTGTTGGAAAATTAAAACACATTTTAGATTTTTTCCCTTTTTGTCAAATTTCTAGACTCAGTGAAAAATAGTTCAGTCAACAATATATCTTTTTGGTCACCCTTTTGATGGTTTCTTTGTCTGTTATATGATGCTAGGGTTTACTCCTTCTCCATTAACTGTTGATAAGAAACACTTGAGCGGGGACAGAGAGAGCAGTTTGACTGCTTCTTGGAACAAAGGAAAACCCTGATTGTTATGTCTTAAGTAAGGGCATTAACTGGTGGCTATTTAGGCCCAGATTTCATCAAACATTTGACCTGAAGAGCCATCACTCTGGGGAAAAACTCACTCCGAAACTGTCTGGAAGGTCCGACACAGGATGCTGGGGAGCTGGATTCTGTGAAAGCCCTTCAGCTGAAGGCTCGAAAGGCAAATACTCCTTGGAACATCTCCAAAAGAAGCAAACAGCAGCTTTTGGTGGGAAAACTGGTTTTCGGTGGGAGGCTTCTCTGTCAAAATATACTGGCACAGAGTATGAGACCTAACATTGACTCTTAGGGTTTTAATTTCCCAGGTGTGTCAATGTGGCTTCTGTGCCCATTCTTGTGCTGCTTCACTGAGAAATTTTGTTTTATAAAAACTGTTGTGGCCACCATTTTGCCAAGCTGAAAGTTCTAAGAGATGGAATTTCACATGTTTCCTGCAGCTCCCTTTCCATCACAATATCTTCAATTTCTTAACTAATATAGAGAATAAGAATATGAACTTCAGAATTGAATAGGCCTGAATTTGAAGTCCTAGTTATACCATTTATTAGCTGTTTGACTTGGGGCAAGTTACCTAACCTCTTTGAGCCCCAGTTTCTATGTCTCTAAAATAGGGATAATAATAATATACACTTTAGTGTGTTGTTTAAAGATTAAATGAAATGGTACATGGTAAATGCCATTCACATAAGAAAGTCTCAGTAAGTGTTAGCTGCTGTTGCTATTGCTGGGCATTGGTTAAACAAATTTAGAGAGCTGCTACAGTCTACATTGTTTGGTGAAAAGAAAAGCAGTATGGATTTATGCAGGAATCCTGGGTTTGAGTCCCAGCTCTATCTCTGATTGGCTCTGTGCTTTGGCCAAGTCATTTCACCTTTCTGAACTCAGTTTTGTTATCTAAAATGAGAACAATAGTATCTTTCCTATCTATCTTACAGAGTTATTGAGAAAATCAAATGCATCTACATATGCAAAATTACTTTGTAAGCTACAGATCTATGCAACAATAGGGAGAGGCATTATGATCTTCTTTGATGCATCAGAGGATTTTTAAAAATATTGCTCTGGTCTTCAGAGACCTATTTGTAAATAATAATGGTGATTTCTAGAGTAGGCCATCAGGGGTAAAGCAAGAGATGTGATGAGACAACTTTGCAAGACTTTAAATGAACTCTTCATTAGCCAATACAACAGAATAATTGGCAGCTAATTAACTCCCACCATGTTAAATAGCAACATGTATTCTGTAGAGGAACTAAAGTCTAGGCATTTAATCAGCTCAAACTTTAAACACTAAAAAGCTGACATACCCCTTTCTCGAGAGTGAAAACTGATTGGGTTGTATATGCATGACTTCTTTTCCACACAATTATTTTTCCCCATGAAAAACAATACTGAAGAAAAATAGTTCACAGACTCATTAGAGAAGACAGATGAAAATGAGCCAGGTTGGGAAGGTGGCAGGGGTGAGGGAAGTACTAATTAGGAGGATCCTCTGGTCCAAGGGTGGGCTAGAGATGCTCCGTGGGGTGGATTAGTCAGATCCTACTAAGTCAGACTGCCTGCTGGGGGAGCCTTGGGCTTGTGTCTCTCTGTGGTGAAAGCTGAGGCCAAGTGGAGAGTCGCAGTGACTCATTATGTCACATATGCTATACAGAGATACATGTTCATCTTCACTGCCCACCTCACCTATACTCAAAAAAACTGAGCCGGGGAGGGCTGTGAGACTCAGGGAAGAAACAACAAGCTTTGGTAACTAGAACTGAAAGGGAAAAAGCACTCAACTCTTCACCCAAGGAAATGTGGAAGGCCATAGGCTGAAACAACAAGGGCTTAAGCAGTCCTTCCTATTCTTTCCTAGGGCACTTGAAGAAGAAAGTAAACCTAGGGTAAAAGGTCTATTGGGTCCTTGAGAGAAGAGATGTGTTTCTCCCTGTTACCAGTAAGAGGCAGCAGCTCAGAGAAGAAAGAATAAGAAAGCAAACTTGGAAAGACTCCTCTGAAATGGCAGAGATTTAGTCATCTTTTAGTCTGACTTTCTATTTGGATGATTTTGTTTACTGCCTAGCTCCCTAGTGGATGCTCAGTAAGAAGACAGTAGGAGCTGGGTTTGTGGAGAAGTTTTGGGGGTTATAAGAGTTGGGGGCCATCATTTATGAGGATCTTGGAGAAATAGCCGAGCCAGCACATCTAGTTATGATGGGGATTACAGCTGCTTTTTGAGGGATTTTGCTGCTGCTGCTGCTATTGCTGCTGTTGCTGCCACCTGCCCACTTTGTGCTCACTAATAAACCAGTAAACTATAAACCAGGAAGCACGGTGGAAATAGCTAAGAAACTCTCATGCCCAGGGTTGGTTCGACTGTACCACCAAAGACTAGACTTTCTGCCTGCCAGCTCAACATTTAACCTGTAGCAAACTGACTCAACTCTTGGATATACTAATAGAAAGATTTTTATATTCAAGCAGGACAACTTTTTAGACTGGTGTTTAGAAATGCTGACTATAAATAACTTAACTCTATTCATTAACCTCTAAAACACATAGTTAGCCTATTCGAATTAATACAAAGAGAATACTACATGTCTTAAAATGTTATCTAATTTTCTTAATTGTAATCCCCAAGATAACCACTAAGAAACTAATTTAAAAATATATAAAGAAGGAAATGAGAAAGGAATGAAAATGGTATACTAAAATAAAATCAAATTTGAAAGAAGGTAATAATGGAGGAACTAAGGAACAAAAAATATATAAAATATATAGGGAAAAAAAGAGCAAAATGGCAGAAGTAAGTTTTTCCTAGTAGTAATTATTATGAATATAAATTAAACTCTCCAATCGAAAGGCAGAAATTGACAAGATAAATTTTAAAAACATGATCCTTTTATATGTTATTTCCAAGAGATTCGCTTTAGATCCAAAGACATAAGAGGTTAAAAGTAAAGGATGATGAAAGATATTCCAAGCAAATAATAACCAAGAGCCAAGGTGGCTATATTAATATCAAACAAAATAGAATTTAAGTCAAAATTGTTATGAGACAAAGACGGACATTATACATTGTTAAAGGGTCAATAAATCAGGAAGACAGAACAATCACAAACATATACACACAAAACAACAGACTTAGCAAATACATGAAGCAAATGTCGACAGAATCAAAGGAAGAAATAGACAGTTCTACAATAATAGAGACTTCAGTATCTCACTTTCAATAATGAATAAACAACTAGACAGAAGATCAGTAAAGAAATAGAGGTCTAGAAACAATACTATAAACTAGGTTTTAAATATATATATATATATATAAACTAGGTTTTAAATATATATAAAACATTCCTCCTGGATAGACCATATGTTAAGCCACAAAATAAGTCTTAATAAAATTTAAAAGATTGAAACCATACGAAATATCTTCTCTGACCATAGTGGAATGAAACTAAAAATCAATAACATGAGGAAAACTGGAAAATTCACAAATAGATGGAAATCAAACAACATACACTTAAGCAACCAATGGGTTAAAGAAGAAATCAAAAGTTAGAAAATACTTTGACATGAATGAAAACTAAAACACACCATAATAAAACTTATGCGATACAGCAAAATCAGTCCTCAGAAATTTATAATTGTATATGCCTATATTAAAAAAAAGAAAGATCTCAAACCGATAGCCTAACTTTCCACTTTAAGGAACTAGAAAGAGAAGAGCAAACTAACCCAAAAGCTAGCAAATAGAAGGAAATAATTAAGATAAAAACAGGGTTAATGAAATAAGGACTAAACAAACAATAGAGAAAATTAATGAAACCAAAAGTTGGTTCTTTGAAAAGTAAAACAAAATTGGCAAATCTCCAGCTAGATTGACTAAGAAAAAATGAGAGAAGACACTAATTACTAAAATCAGAAGTGAAAGGGGACACTCACTACTGACTTTACAGAAATAAAAAGGATTGTAAGGCAGTACTATGAATAATTTTATATCAACAAACTAGATAACCTAGATGAAATGGATAAATTTCTGGACACACTCAAAACTGACTCAAGAATATATTTAAAAATCTGAATAGACCTATAACAAGTAAAGAGACCGAATCAGTAATCAAAGCCTCCCCAAAAAGAAAAGATCAGGACCAGATGGCTTCAATGGTGAATTCTATCAAGTTTTTAAAGAAGAATTAACACCAATCCTTTACAAATTTAAGAAGGGGGGGGGAGGAGGAGAAGAAGAAGAAGAAAAAAACATTTCCTGATTCTATTCAGCCACCATCGTTCCAAAACCAGATAAAGATATCACAAAAAAGAACACTATAGACCTATATCCCTTATGAATATACATGCAAAAATACCAGCAAACCAAATCCAACAGCATAGCAAGGCAATTATACATCATAACTAATTGGAAACTCTCCCAGGATTGCAAGGAGGTTCAAAACATGAAATCACTCAATGTAATATACCATATTAATAGAATGAAGGAAAAAAATAACATCATCTCAATTGATTTGACAAAATCCAAAAATTTTTCAATGCTAAAAACACCTAACAAACTAAGAATGGAAAGAATATATGAAAAACCCATAACTAACATACTTAATGGTAAAAAACTGAAAGTGTTCCCCCTAAGATCAGGAACAGGACAAGGATGTCTCTTTTTGCCACTATTATTCAACATTCTACTGAAAGTTCTAATTAGAATAATTAGGAAGGAAAAAGAAACAAAGTATATACAAATTGGAAAAGAAGTAAAACTATATTTACAAGTGACATGATCTTAAATACAAAAATATATATATATAGATATAGTTATAGTCAATATAGTTATAATGAATGATCAGATGGGGAATTCACAGAGAAATGGAAACTATAAAAAAAAGAAGCCAAATAGAAATTCCTAGAACTTAAAATTATAATGTCTGGGGAAAAAAACATCCCAAATAGGTTTTGCATGCTCATGAAAACAGAAGAAAATAACAAGTGAATTTGTATAGAGAAGTCAATTTAGAAAAAAAACATAATATGAAGAAAAGAAATTAAAGATTAACAAATAAAAAAGGAAAATTCTAAAGACTCCCTACAAATCTATTAGAGCTAATAAATGAATTAGAGTTGAAAATACAAGATCAACATACAAAAATCAGTTGTATTTCTATACGTTGGAAATGAACAATCCCAAAAGGTAATTAAGAAAACATTTCCATTTACGATAGCATCAAAAAGAATAAAATACTTAGAAATAAATTTAACCAAAGAGGTGAAAGGCTTGTACGCTGTA
Organism: Pteropus vampyrus; assembly: GCF_000151845.1. NCBI lineage: Eukaryota > Metazoa > Chordata > Mammalia > Chiroptera > Pteropodidae > Pteropus > Pteropus vampyrus. The sequence goes on from NW_011889171.1 coordinate 2,002,822, forward strand.
GACTACAAAACATTGTGAAGGAAATTAAAGACCTACATAAATGAAAAGTCATCCCGTGTTCATGGATTGAAAGACCTAATCTTCCAATGGCGATACTCCCCAAAGTGATCTACAAATTGAAGGCAATCCCTATCATAATTCTAATGTGCCTTTTTGAATATATGGAAAAAACTGATTGTAAAATTCATGCAGAATTGCAAGAGATCTCAAATAGCTTAAACAATCTTGAAAAAAGAACAAAATTAGAGGACTCGCACTTCCTGATTTCAAAACTTATGACAAAGCTATAGTAATTAGAACAGTGTAGTACTGACATAAGGATAGGTATATAGATCAATGGAAGAGAACTGAGAGTCCAAAAATAAACCCATTCATCTACGGTTAATTGACTTGCAACAAAGGTGGCAAGACCATTAAATGGAGGAAAGAATAGTGTTTTCAATGAATGGTGCTGGGACAACTGGATAGCCATATGCAAAAGAATAGTTAGACCCTTAACTCACACCATATATAAAAATTAACTCAAAATGGAATGAAGACGTAAATATAAGAGCTAAAACTCTTAGGAGAAAATATAGGAATAAATCTTCATGATCTTAGATTTGGCAACAGTTTCTTAGATATAACACCAAAAGCATAAGTACCAAAAGAAAAAAAATCAATAAATTGAACTTTATCAAAATGTTTAAAATTTTGACCAATTTTGTTCTCTTGATAGGGTAAAAGACAACTCACAGAACAGGAGGAAACATTTGCAAAGCATATATCTGATAAGGGTCTAGTATCCAGAATATATAAAGAACTCTTACAACTCAACAATAACAAAAAAGAAAAAGAAAAAATAAAATAAAATAAAAACGAGCAAAGGACTGGAATAGATATTTCTCTAAAGAAGATATACAAATGTCCAATAAGCACATGAAAAAGTGCCCAACATCATTAGTCACCAGAGAAATGAAAATCAAAACCACAACGAGATACCTAACTTTACGCCCACTAGAATGACTTTTTTTTTTAAAGGAAAATAACAAGCGTTGGCCAGCATGTTAGAGATATTGGAACCCTCATACATAGCTGGTGGGAATGTAAAGTGGTATATCTGCTGGGGAAAATAGTTTGGTGGTTTCTCAAAAAGTTAAACATAGAATTACCATATGACCCAGCAATTCCACTCCTAGGTACATATCCAAAATTATTGAAAACAGGTGTTCAAACAGAAACTTATACATTAATGTTCATAGCAGCACTATTTACAATAGCCAATAGGTGGCTAGGACCCAGATGTCCATCAGTGGATGAATAGCTAAACAAAATATGGTATATCCATACAATGGAATATTATTCAATCATAAAAGGTACTGAAGTACTAATATAGGCTACAACATGGATGAACCTTAAAAAACATTATGCTAAGTGAAAGGAGCCAGACACAAAAAGACACATATTGTATGATTGCATTTATATGAAGTATCCAGAATAGATGAATCCAGAGACAAAACATACTAGTGGTTGCCAAGGGCTGAGAGAAGGGAGGGATGATGATTGACTGCTTAATATGTATAGGGCTTCCATTTTGGGGAAGCAAACTATTTTGGAACTAGATAGTGGTGATGGTTGTAAAATATTGCAAATGTACTTAAAGCTGCTAAATCATACACTTTAACATAATAAATTTTATGTTATATGTATTTTACCACAATAAAAAATGTTATCTAATTCAACTTTCCACTAAATTCACTGTCTGGCCCAATTCATCTGATTTAGTGGTATTCTGCATAAACTATAGTCATAGCTTAAATCCATAAATCAGTGAGCATCCATCCCCTATCACCGGCTTGTGTTTTACCTTTGGTTCTAACCTAATTGTTTTTTGTTGTTGTTGTTGACATATCTAACTGAAAGCTGCTTCCCTCTATAGAATCTTTCGACATCAAAACAGATTTTTGCTGACTAGACAATGATCTTCATTATAAATTACCTGTCTATTTACTTTTTAGTTCCCAAGGTTAATGGTTAGAAACTCCACTCTAAAAGCCCTCTCAAGTTCGATAACAACCAATTAACTTAACCACAGGTTAATTTAAGAATGGAAATGTTGATGTTGGCACAATCTATTAATATTCCAATTGTTGATGGATATCATTTGGTTGACAAACCTAGACGTATGAAATGCACATGCATGCCCTCTCTTGTGTCAAATGATTTTTTCATATGGATATATGTCTCTCAAACAATACTACATGTACTAACCTTTGATATTTTGACGTTTGAAACTGTAGAGGCTTTATTTCCATAAAAATCTCTATCGTTTTCTTCCTGAAATAATTGAAAACATCTGTAAACTATTTTTTGTCCAGATACTGACTTCCATTGATTATAAATTAAAGACTGATTATTTGGCTTGTGGAATTGAACAGAAAATGTAAACCACCTTACAAATCAAAAGTCAAGCATGGTAGCTCCTTCCCCAAGCATCTCCCTAGTATTGAAAAAAGAAAGCACAAAAAGAAATTTTGCCTCTGTCCTGTGCCCCCCACCTACCCACAACCTTCCACTTAGGATGGGGCTAACACGAACCTTTTTCAACATCAGGATATTCTGTGGTAAAAGCTTCTTTTGTGGGGTCTTAGGTGACTCATCATCATCAACAGAAATTTCTTCGAAGTCCTTAGAAATTGTGTCAGATTTTATATAAAATGGGCTGATGCCAGGTTGGCATAGACGCAGTGGTGGGATCTGTCAAGGAGTATAGAAGGAAAAAGTTCAAATTTGTATGTTTTCCTTCAAATTACTGGTGTTCTCTTGTTGTTTCATGGTTGAAGGACTAAGGACCCAAAGTGAAAAAAAAAAACAAGCCAAGGAAAGAATCTTCTACCTCCCTGTCTTCGCCTACTCAAACCCAAGACCAATAGCCTTGACTCACACTTGGGCACAATTTTGTCAATCCCCAAACAAAGATAGAAACTTCAAAATGCCTATTTGATCAAAACCAGAATTCTGGTGTTACATCCCTACTAATGCTCACTATAAATCTCATTTGAATCTGATCTTTATTTTAATTTTGGGCCTGTCTTTGTACATCTAGCTCTTGTGAACATGAGTCTTTGGATTATGATCTGGGCTTGGTATCCAAACTAAAATCCTTGCTCTTATCATTCCAGGAATCGGATCTTGACTGTGTTGGTTGTTTATCTTAATCCTGTCATGATTGATTTTCTGGGATTTTTAGAAAATCTACAGAACTAGTCCTGGTTATAACTCCTTTACTTGGTTTCCTAAGAGAATAAAGTTGAGCATTTGGGTTTCCTTGGACTTTAGCAGACCAATTTAGTTGATTTCTCTTTGATTCTCGTAGTACATTTGAATTTGAAGCATTAGTCTCTGCCATGGGCCTTCTGATGTGGATCAATTATCTTTAACAAATACTGGCTAAGCATCTACAATGTGCCACATTCCATTCCAGGCACTGGGCCTACAGCAATGAGCAAAACAAAATACTTGCTGTCATGGAGCTGACATGCTTGTTTCTGTCATAGGCTCTGCTCCTGCTCAGGACATATGGCCTTCAAACAAAGCAAAAGAAAAGTGGCCACAGTGAGCACTTGCCAAGGTTCTGCTCCGGGAGTACTCCTGGTCAGTGTCTAAGGTGCCCTCTTATTACTACCAGGCCCCACTGAGGGTTCTTGAGAAGAGGCCTTGGGGATTAACCATCCCTAAGCCCAATTCTAATAATAATAACTACAATAATGACAACCAACTTATACTGAAGTCTTGACTTTGTTTTAATATTTACTATTTCCTTCCTTTTGTTAGCTTCAGGATTAGTTCATTCTTCTCTTTCTAGGCCCTTAAGGTAGAGAGTTTGATTATTGATTTGAGATCTTTCTCCCTGCCAGGCAGGGAGTGCTTTCCATAGATGTATTTCATTTGAACCTTACGACAATTCTTTGAAGCATTTGCTCTTGTGGTCTCCATTTTACAGATGGGGAAAACCAGGTTTGAGAGATGACATGACTGGCCCTAATTCTTACAGTGGCAGAACAAGCATTTGAAAGGTCTGCTTGCTTTTATACTCTATGTTCTCAAACACTGTGCACTCCTGTCTCCTAACTGTAAGGGCCAGGAAGGCAGGAAGGGGATATTCCATACTCAAGTTCAGGAAATGAAAGGGCAACAATCAGATGAGGTGTGCCTGCTTCCTTCAGAAAGGCTGCAGAGGGAGAGTCATGCCTATGAGCAGTAAAAAAAAACCAAACTGCTTCACAGTCTTAGTTTCTTAAATTACTGAATTCAGTTTGATTCAACAACAAGATGCTAATACTCTGCTATTATAGCTTATCTATTTATCCTCAAATAAAAATTTCTTGGAGAGTAATCTAGACACCCACATTTCTAATACTTCAGACAGGACATCAGGTAAAAATTTGACAGGGGATAAAAACTGACTCGATCTCAGGATTTCTAACAGAACGCTGTACCTTAATGTCCTCTCCCACAATCTCCCAGTTGTTGGGAATGTCACTTAATGCATTAAGAGTCCTGCCCCTTCAAGGGACCCAGCAATTGACCAATTTCATACTTGCCCAGCTTTTATGCAACATTAGGTGTAAGTACCCTTGACTTAATGCTATCAACTACCGTGTCATTTAGGGTTGTCACCTTGCCACTTAAGGGAAAAGTCAATCTGGTTGTTGATGACTCAGGTTCTTTCAACACTGTATTCTGTCTTCAGCCCTATATCCAGGGGAAGAACTAAGGGAGAAGGCCAAAGGTATGAGATGTGGGCCCAAACCAGACATTTAAGAAAACTTGCCTTTGGGCTTTCTCCACCTCCTTCATGGTGAGAGGAAATGCCCCTAGAATCCTTCCCTTTAATTTTCACAAAAATCATCTTTAAAAAAAAAATTGAATATCTTTGCTATAAGAGTGTCTCTGTTTCTGGGACTGAGAGAGAAGAGAGAGAGGGAGGAACCCAACAAACACATTTCCCCTTTCTGAATATGAGAAATCACCCTATAGCACTTGGCCATGTAGACCTGGATTTTTGCCACTGGGCGGCAAGGGAGTGTAAGTGTGAAGACAAGCGAAAGCTGGTGTAGATGTTTAAAACCTAAAACTGGAAAGTTCACAAAGTGACTTTTCTTGCTATAGTGTAAGAGGGCAACAGTTTGCTGACCTAGGGGCTGCTTTACAGCCATAAGATCAACACCTTTGCTAACCATATCAGTGTCTGCTTCTCCACCCCTCATGGCTAGTGTACCCAGCAAAACTTTCACACACAGTATACAAACCAGAACGAGAGATATGGGGTCTTAAGCAGCCATGTCAGAAATAAACCCGTTACCTTTTGTCAAATGAAAAATAATCAGCTCTCCAGTGGAGAAAGGTCTCTTCCTTGTATGGCCTTCCCAGTTTCAGGGGAATCCTTGGGTATAATCCCACCCACAATGTAAGAGAAGGAGGAAGGTAAGCTGCTAGGGGTTATCTCCCTGGAAATATCTCCAGCTCCCCCTAGAGCATTTCTCAATCAAAGCTCCTGAAGAGTCTGACTTAGCAATGATTAGGATTCGCTGGAGATAAGAGACTGTCCTATATACATGCTGCATTTTGAAGAGACTAAAAGGTGTACCCTTCTCCCTGATAAGGCAGGTACAAAGAAATTGGACATCTTAAAAACTGCAGTAATAGAAAAACTGTGGTTTTTGAGGTTAACACAACTGAGTCAGATTTCCAGGTCTACCACTTACTATCTAGGTAAGTTTGAGCAATTTCTTTAATCTCTCTGAGTTTTTAGTCAATTCTCAGAAGCGACACTTTGAGGTAGATATTAATATTGTACCCATTGTAGATGAGAAAAAGAAGGTTCACAGAGGCTAAGCTATCAACTCAAGGTTACAGAGACAGTAAGTAGTAGAGCGAGAATTCAAGCATAGACCTAACTGTCTGACTCAGCTGCCATACTTTGAACAATTCCACTCTACTACCTCAGTAATCTTGGAGTCTGCAATCCAGGTTCTACTTCTGGGGACATATCGAGACACAACTCCAAACACAGCTCCAGAAAAACCTCTATGCACACTATCAGTTCTAGGCAGACTTCCAAAAACATGAGATCTCTGTGGAAGAAAAAACATGGGATTGGAATGCTTGCATATTGAGTGGAATGTCACTGTCATAGTACTTTAAAGCATTCTTGAGTGTGTCAAGAAAAGTGAATATGGTAATATCAGTCAACACTGTGTGTCAGGCACTAGGTAAACACACCATATATTTATATATTCTCTCATTCGATGTTTACAACAGCCCTGTGAGTTCAGAATCAGCTGAGAAGTAGAGCCAAAATCCTCCCTCCTTTTTTTTTTTTTTTTTTTGACTGGGTAGGAATAGGGAATGGAAGAGAAGTAGTCCAATTAGACACTGATGTTCAAGTTCACTGTTACCTGCAGAGATCTGCCCCTCTGGGGCTCTGGAGAGTGGCATGTTTTACTTGTTGATCTTTCAGGCTTAGGCTCCAACATGAAGATGCTGTCATGGGACAAGCATTTGTTCCCCATGCTTCTTTTGATTCTAGAAAGGAAGGAAAAGGTCTTATAAAAGCAGCCCCAAAAACATAAGAACCAAAAATACATGTATATCTATAATATGGCCTACAAAAGACACCTCAGAAGGAGGGTGGGGATGCAAATGTGTAGACAAAAACATTGTCCATGAGCTATTAAGTGAAAAAAAATAAATAGTATGATCCCATTTAATATATACACATATATTATATACATATTTATAGAATAATATCTAGAAGGATAGCTACCAAATTGTTATTGATAGTTCACTCTAAGGAAAGGCACTAAAGACTGAGGGGGATTTTCATTTTCTACTTAATGTACTTCTGTATAACTTCAATTTTTTAAACATTTAACACATATCCTTTTCATTTAATAGTTTTATTGAGATATGGTTTACGTACCATACAATTCACCCATTTAAAGTGTACAATTCGGTGATTTCAGAAACATGGCAGAGTGAGAGATGTCCCCAGATCTCTTTCTTGAAAAAAAAAAAAAAAGGCTGAACAACTAAAACTCAACAAAAATCACCCAAACTGCACACTAGCACATATGAACAGGGGATCTGTGCATTAGAGCTACTGCAGGTCAGAACCCCAAGTTTCAGATAGAGGACTGGGAGAAACAAACAAGCTGCCTCTCGCAGACAGAGCTCCCTGTAGGAGAAGAAGGAGGAGAGAAGGTGCGGCAAGTTCCCTGAACAGCCTAGCCTGGGAGTGTTGTGAGCTCCACTCAGCCAGTGGCAGGCCCAGTAATCAAGGCAGAAAGCAGAAAAACAAGGACAGTAGAAACACTACAGTTGATTTGTACCACCCGCAGGCACAAAACTAAGTCTGAGCCGCAGCTCCAAACCCCCAACCCAGAAGGCGCCTACCCCCATAACCTCCAAGACAAATGCAGCAGAGCCCCAGGGAAATCTGAGCAAAAGCTACCAAAACGTCGCTAACACTGACAAGAACTGAGACTGAGGGTAGCAAGCGTGATTAAACATCTATAAGGGAAAAAAGATGTTATTAAGACTTTATGTAAAGCAGAGATCCAAGAGTTTAGACGCCACCTACTGGAAAACAAAAGAAAAACACGTTCCTTGCAAAGGCTAGGGACCATTATATAATAAATCTTTCTGGAAAAAAAGGTAGAATATATTTTGATTGATGCCCAGGTGGATAAATACTTCATTAAACACCAAGAACAACCAAGGTGACGAGGCATCTCAGAAAGAAAGAGAAAAATCTCCAGAAAATAAGCTTAGAGACATAGAAATATGTGACTTAAATGACATAGAATTCAGGGTGATACTTCTGAAAAATCTCAGTGAGTTACAAACTGAGTCATATCAACAATTTAAGGAATTGAAAGAAAACAACTAGATGAGCAGAGCAAGGAGATTGAAACTATCAAAAAGAACAGAATAGATCATATGGAGATTAAAAAACACACTGCAAGAGTTGAAAAATGAAATAGCAAGCTTGGGAAATAGAGTCGACCAAATGGAGGAAAGGATCAGTGAAATCGAAGACAGAAATCTGGAAATAAATCAGAAGGAAGAAAAGAGAAACCGGAGAATGAAAAAATAATGAAAGAGAAATTCAAGAACTAGCTGACACTATCAGGAAGAAACCGAAGAATGAAAAATAATGAAAGAGAAATTCAAGAACTAGCTGATACCATCAGTAGAGGAAACATAAGAATACTGGGCATTATCGAAGGCAAGGAAAAGGACAGGAACTAAAAAGCATTTTCAGACAAATAGTGGATGAGAATTTCCCAAATCTAAAGAAGGAACTAGAGCTGAGAATTAAAAAAATCAACAGAACACCAAATTATCTTAACCTAAAAAGGCCTTCACCAAGACACGTTGCATTGAAATTATCCAAAATCAACAACAAGGATAGAATTCTCGGGGCAGCCAGGGTGAAAAAAAAAAAAGGTAACTTATAAAGGAAAACCCATTAGATTATCCTCAGATTTCTCAGTGCAAACTTTACAAGCCAGAAAGGAATGGAAACAAATATTTAAACTATTAAGTGAAAGGAACTACCAGCATAGAATAATGTATCCAGCTAAACTCTCTTATAGATATGAAGGAGAAATTAAGACCTTTACAACCTAAAACAAAATGACAAAAAAAAAAAACCAAATACATAATTAGGAGTAAAGTGATTATCAGGCAAATAGAAGCAGAGGAATGCAACCCTTACTAAGAACAAGGCATTATAAGCTTAAATAATAAGAAGAGAATTGTTATAACAAGATAGTAATGAATATTCAGCATACATAAGGACAAAATAAGAAAACAATGGCTGAAAAGGGGAGGATACATATCCAAATTCACAAAGGGGAATGGAGAGATAAGGCATGTGCAAAAGGAAATGAATGGCTGTATATATATAACTATTCTTTACATATTCATAAGGGTAACCACATACCAAAGATTCAGAACTGAAGTATATAACATAAAACAAGAAGAACCAAAGGGAAAATCCACAAAAGCCAACCAAAATAAAGAAAACAGAAACACAAGGACAAGGAAGCAATGGAAACACCAAGCTATCAGAAAGCAAAATATCAAATGGCTATAAGAAGACTCATATTTCAATAATAACCTTAAATGTAAATGGACTGAACTCACCAATAAAAAGGCACAGAGTTGCAGAATGGATCATAAAACAAAACCCAACCAAATGCCGCCTCCCGGAGACACATCTCAGCTCTAAAGACAAATATAGACTCAAAGTGAAAGGGTGGAAAATGGCATTCAGATAAAAGTGGGAATAGTGGTACTAATATCAGACAAAATAGACTTCAAAATAAAAAAGGCAAAGAAAGATACTGAGAGACACTTCATAATGATAAAGGGAATCATGCACCAAGAACACATAACACTTATTACTATCTATGCTCCCGATCAGGGAGCCCTGAAATATAGAAAGCAATTACTAACAGAATTAAAGGCAGAAACAGACCAAAACACTATTGTAGTAGGGGACCCAAATACCCCACTGTTGGATATGGACAGATAATCCAAACAATAAATCAGTAAGGAAATAACATCCTTAAATTGACATTTACAGAGCCTTCCATTCCAAAACAGCTGCTTATGCATTCTTCTCTAGTGCACATGAAACATTCTCAAGAATTGACCACATACTGGGACACAGAGATAGCCTCAACAATTATAAGAGTGTTGAAATCATACCAACCTTATTCTTTGATCATAATGCTTTGAAACTAGAGATCAACTGCAAAAAGGAAGGAGGAAGAAACACAAAACCCTGGAGATTAAACAACATACTACTGAAGAATAACTGAGTGGGAGAAGAAAAAAGAGAGATCAAGAGATACATAAAAACGAATGATAATGATAGTACAACATATCAAAACTTTTGGGAAATGGCAAGAGCAGTCAAAAGAGGAAAGTTCATATCATTACAGGCCTATCTCCAAAAAAAAGAATGAGCCCAAATAAACTAATTAACGTTTTATCTTAACAAACTAGAAAAAGAAGAACAAATGAAGCCTGAAATCAGCAGAAGAAAAGAAATAATCAAAATTAGAGTAGAAATAAATAAAATTGAAAAAAAAAAGAAAAAATAAATACAACAAAGAACTAGTTCTTTGAGAAGGTTAATAAAATTGGCAATCCCCTTGCTACACTCACTAATGAAAAAAGAGAAAGGACACAAATAAAATCAGGGAGGAAAGAGGGGAAATTATGACAGATACTGCAGAAATACAAAGGGTCATACAAAAAATACTATGAAAAAGTATGTAAAACCAAATTTAGTAACCTAAAAGAAATGGACCGGTACTTAGTAAAATACAACCTTCCTAGACTGAATCAAGAAGAACTGAAAAATCTAAGTAAACCAATCAGCAGTATGGAAATTAAAACAATCATTAAAAACCTAACAAAAAGTAAAAGTACAGGACCAGATGGCTTCACCAGTGAACTCTACCAAACCTTCAAAGAAGATTTAATACCTTTTCTCCGCAAACTCTTCCAAATAATCGAAGAGGAAGCAATACTGTCCAACTCATTTTATGAGGCCAATATTACTGATACCAAACCCTGGTAAAGATAATACGCACACACAAAAGAAAACTACAGACCAATATCTCTCATGAACACAGATGCAAAAATCCTAAATAAGATATTAGCGAACCAAATACTGCAAAATATTAAAAAGATTATACACCATGATCAAGTGGGTTTCATCCCAGAGGCACAGGGATGGTTCAACATATGCAAATTGATTAATGTGAATCACCACATAAACAAATTAAATGAGACGAATTATATGATCATATCAATAGATGCAGAAAAAACCTTCGACAAGATACAGCATCCATTTATGAGCAAAACACTTAACAGAATCGGTATAGAAGGAAAATACTTTAACATAATAAAGCCTATATATGACAAACCCTCAGCCATCATTATACTTAATGGTGAAAAACTAAAAACCTTCCCTCTAAGATCAGGAATAAGGCAAGGCTGTCCACTATCACCACTGTTATTCGATATAAGACTGGAAGTCCTAGCGAGTGCAATCAGATGAGAGAAAGATATAAAAGACATCCAAATAGGAAATAAAGAAGTCAAACTGTCACTATTTGCGGATGACATGTTCTCTCTTTAGAAAACCCTAGAGACTCCACAAGAACATTACTAGAAACAATAAGTAAATACAGTACAGTCTCTGGATAAAAAAAAATCAATATTCAAAAGTCCATAGCTTTCCTATATTCTAATAACAAAGTGTCAGTAAAAGAAGTGGAGAAAATAATTCCTTCTGCAATTGCAACAAAAAGAATAAAATACCTGGGAATAAATTTAACGAAACATGTGAATGACCTATATAATGAAAACTATAAGACCCTATTAAAAGAAATCGAAGAAGGTATAAAGAAATGGAATGATATTCGGTGTTCTTGGATTAGAAGAATCAACATAGTTAAAATGACCATATTACCTAAAGCATTATACAGAATTAACGCAACCTCCATTAAAATCCCATCAGCATTTTTTAAAGAAATAAAACAAAAAATCATCAGATTCGTATGAAAGCATAAAAAAACCCAAATTGCCAAAGCCATCCTGAGAACAAAGAACAAGAGTAGAGGCATCACTCTGCCTGACTTCAAATTATACTACAAAGTGACAGTAATCAAAACGGCATGGTATTGGAAGCAAAACAGACACATGGGCCAGTGGAACAGAATTGACAGTCCAGAGGAAAACTCATATTTATAGGGGCAAATAATTTTTGACAAAAAAAGCCAAAATCATATAGTGGAGAAAGGAAAGCCTCTTCAATAAATGGTGCTGGGAAAACTAGAAAGCCACCTGAAAAAGAATGAAACTAGACTGTTGTCTATTACCACACACCCAAATTAACTCAAAATGGATTAAGGAACTGAATATAAGACCCGAAACAATAAAATGCATAGAAGAAAACATAGGAACTAAACTCAAGGACCTTGGACTTAAAGAGGATTTTATGAATTTAACCTCAAAGGCAAGAGAAGGAAAAGCTAAAATAAATGAATGGGACTACATCAAACTAAAAAGCTTCTGCTCAGCAAAACAAACCATGAACAAGGTAAAGAGAGAACCATCTGAATGGGAAAATATATTTGCAAGCAACACCTCCAATAAGGGCCTAATATCCAAAATATACAAAGAACTCATACAACTTAATAACAACAACAACAACAAATGATCCAATCAACAAATGGGCAGAGGACCTGAACAGTCACTTCTCCCTTGAGGACATACAAATGGACAACAAATATTTGAAAAGATGCTCAACATCGCTAGCTATTAGGGAAATGCAAATCAAAACAACAATGAGATACTATCTCACACCTGTTACAATGGCTATAATCGACAGGGCAAGTAATAACAAATGTTGAAGAGGATGTTGAGAAAAAGAACCCTCATACACTGCTGGTGGGACTGCAAGATGCTACAGCCACTATGGAAAGCAGTATGGAGGTTCCTCAAAAATCTAAGAATTGATCTACCATATGACTCAGCAATCTCTCTACTGGATATTTACCCCCAAAACTTGAAAACTCGTACCCACAAAGATATTTGCACACCGATGTTCAAAGCATCATTATTTATAGTGGCCAGGACATGGAAGCAACCAAAGCGTCCTATGACACAAGATTGGCTAAAGAAGCTGTGGTACATATATACAATGGGTATTATTCAACCATAAGAGATGAAATACTGTCATTTGCAACTACATGGATGGACCTCAAGATAATCATGCTAAGCGAAATGAGCCAGACAGAAAAAGTTGAAAACCACATATCACTTATATGTGGGATATAAAGCTAAAACAACAAATGAACTGGACAAACAGAGACTAGTGGTTACATGGACTAGTGGTTACTAGAGGATAGGGAGGTGAGTGCTGTGGTAAATGGTTGGGGGGAAAATTTTAAATCTTTTCTTCAATTAAAATAATTAGTTAATTAATTTAAAAAAAAACAAAGAAAGTAGAAGTCAAAAATAAAACTGAATGGATCTTTCAAACCTCTGGATGCCTAGCTCTTCTGATGGAGTGTATTTCTAATACTTGCTTAAGTTTAACAAATATTCATTTTATTATATTCCAAGAACTGGCTAGGTGTTGATATATAATGGGAAACAATACAATAAATAGCCATTACTCTGTGGGGGAAATAGTCTAGTGAGGGATCAAAACAAACACAAAGGAAATGAGAACATAAACGTACAAGTTAACACAAGTGCTAGTAAGAAACAAGCAAGGTGCTCTGATAGGGGAAAGTGTGGGTTAGATGAGTATTAATTTAATAGTGTAGTTAGGAAAGGTCTTTCTGAGGAAGTGGAATTTAAATCGGAGGGGAAAAAAATATATCTAAATGTATACAAGAAGTAAAAGGAAGAATACTGCAAAGAAAAGAATCTGTGTGCACAGAGATACATGGGTAGAAAAGAACTCAGTATATTCAGGCAACTGAAAGGGAGCTGGTATGGTGCATTGGTAAGTAGAATTAGACAAGGTTAGAAAGGTAAATGGAAGCTAGATCAGGTATACACCACAATTTAAAATGTCAAATTATATTTGTTTTAAGCAGGGTATTGACAAAAGCTGGCTTCGATTTAAGAAGATTTTTTTCTAGGTGCTTTGTTAAAAATAGATTGGAAATGGCAAGTATAGACATGAAGAGATATTTAGAAATCTGTTCCAGTTTTGTAAGCAATGGAAGTTGGTGGCTTGGGCTTGGGTGGGTACTGACACTGAAAATGGAGACGAGTGGAGTGCCGTGTGTGTGTGTGTGTGTGTGAGAGAGAGAGAGAGAGAGAGAGTTATAAAACTCAGCTAGGGTAAAGTAATAAGAGAAATAATTACCAGAATTTCTTACGTGAGTAACCAGGTGAGTGAGTAATAGCGTCATTTAATTAAATAAGGGGATTAGGATGGACCTGGGTAGCAAAATAAATAGTACAAATTTGAACAAATTCAGTTTAAGATGTGTGTGAAACATCCAGGTGAAAATGTAAGTTAACAATTTCATACATGAGTTTGTAGTTGAGAGGAGAGGTCTAGGCTACAGATGGCCATTTGACAAATCAAGCATATCATTGGAATAACTAACAATCTAGGAGTGTGAAAGGAAAATAAAGGGAACCTGGGACAGACTTCTGATTAAGTCAAACATTCAAGGTAGAGAAAAATAAATAATAAATAATAAAGTGTACAATTCAATAGTGGCAACACTGCAGAATGAGAGGGAATACTGAGTCTTGCTATTATTAAGGTGAGAGTTATTTAAAATATCTTTTACACTCAAATTTCCCTCTATTGTTTTTGTTTTGATTTGTTTTAAAATATCAAATATCTTCTTGATGCTGGAGACTTTCATTTACCAGGTCTTTTCCTCTTTCGCAAGAATTCTGCAATATATTTATCCTATTTTCAAAGTCATCTGATGTACCCACCACTTCCCCACCCACATCCCCAGCTCGCTAAACCCTGATGGAAATACCTTCTGATTAGGAATGCAGCCAGAGTGCTGTCAGTTATGTGTTAAAACAAATCTGAGGAAAGTTAGAAACAAATGAAAGGCTAAAGTCACAAAAGACTCCTTTCAGGATTTGGGAATATAGTTTATCTTTTAAGAATTTCAACCAAAGACATCAAAACAAAAGAAAACTACAGACCATTGTCTCCTATAAATGGAGATGCAAAAATCCTCAATAAAATACTAGCAATCTAAATCCAGCAACACTTAAAGATAATTATAAACTATGACCAAATAGGATTTGCAAGGAATGCAAGATTGCTTTAAAATGTGAAAACCAATTAATGTAATACATCATATCAATAAAATAAAGCAAAAACCACATAGTCATTTCAATAGATGCAGAAAAAGCATTTGTAAAATCTAACACCCTTTTATGTTAAATACACTCCACCTTGACAGAAGACACCTGTGAGAAATCCACAGCTAATATCATACTTAATGATGAAAGAATGGATGCTTTCTCCCTCAGATCAGGAACAAGACAGGGATGTCTGCTCTTGTCATTGCTATCCACCATTGCACTGAGGGTTCTAATCAGGGGAGTTAGGCAAGAAAATGAAATAAAAGACATCTGTATTGGACAGAAAGAAGTGAAGTTATCTCTAATCACAGATGACTTGATCTTGTGTATGAAACTCCTAAGGAATTCATTAAAAACTACTAGAACTAATAAATGAATCTCACAGATTGAGGACACAACATCAACACACAAAAATCAGTTATATTTCTATACGCTGGAAATGAACAATTCAAATAGGTAATTTAAAAAATTTCTATTTACAATAGCATTAAAAAGAATAAAATACTTAGGAATAACTTTAACAAAAGGCTTATAAAACTTATACTCTGAAAATTATAAAATACTGATGAAAAATATTAAAGACTTAAATGGAAAGACAACATGTGCTCATGCCTTGGAAGAATAATTTTGTCAAGATAGCAATAGTTCACAAATTGACCTACAGATTTAATGCAATCTCTAGTGAAACTCCAGCTGCCTCACTTTTTTTTTTTTTTTTTGCAGAAATGGACAACTTGATCTTAAAATTCATAGTGAAATGCAAGGGACCACAAATAGCCAAAACAATTTTGAAAAAGAACAAAGTTGGAGGACACACATTTGCTGATTTCAAAATTTACTACTACAAAGCTATAGTAATCAAAACAGTGTAGCACTGGCATAAAGATAGACATATAGGTCAATGGAATAAAATTGAGAATCCAGAAATAAACCTATTCATCTATGGTTAATTGATGAATAACAAGAGTGCCGAGATCATTCAATGAGGGAAAGAACAGATTTTTCAACAAATGATGCTAGAACAACTGGATAGCCACGTGCAAAAGAATAAAGTTGGACTGTTATCTCACAATCTATATCTATATATATCTATATCTATATCTATATATATATATAAATTGTTTATATATATACACATATATGTATATGTGTATATATATATAAATTAACTCAAAATGAGTCAAATACCTAAATATGAAAGCTTAAACTCTTAGAAAAAATATAGGGGGATACCTTCATGACCTTGATTTGACAACAGAGTCTTAGATATGACACAAAAGCTTAAGCAACAAAAGAAAACAGTAGATAAATGGATTTTATCAAAATTAAAAACTTTTATACTTCAAAAGATACTAGCAAGAAGTGAAAAGACAACTTACATAATGGGAGAAAATATTTACAAATATGTATATCCGATGAGGGACTTATATCTAGAATACATAAGAAACTCCTAGAATTCAATAATAAAAAGATAAAATAATCCATTTTAAAAATGGGCAAAGGACCTCAATAAACATTTAAGATATACAAATAGCCAACAGGTACATAAAAAATTCTCAACATTATTAGTCAGCAAAAAACTACAAATCTAAACCATAATGAAATGCCACTTCATACCCACTGTAATGGCTAGAAACAAAAACTCAGATGATAACAAGTGTTGACAAGGTTGCGGAGAAATTGGAACTTCCAAACACTGCTGGTGGGAATATAAAATGTTACAATCACTTGGGAAAACATTCTTGTGTTTCTTTAAAATATTAAACATTAAGTTACCGTATGACCCAACAACCCACTCCTAGGTATATTCCTAAGAGAAACAAAAATATATATCTTTCACAAGTGTTCATAGCAGCATTTTTCATAACAGTCAAAAGGTGGAAACAACCCAAATATCTGTCAACTGATCAATAGATAAAATGTGGTATATCCATGGAATGGAATACTATTCAGTAATATAAAGGAATAAAGTACTGAAACAGGCTATAACATAGGTGACCCTTGAAAACATGTTAAAAGAAACAAGCTAGTCACAAAAGGCCATATAGTATGATTCCATTTATATGAAATTCAAAACAAGCAAATTTAAAGAGGCAGAAAGTAGATAAGTGGTCACCTAGGGCTGGAGTGGGGGTCAGGTGGAATGGAGAGTGACTGCTACTCAGTGGGTAAGGGTATCTTTTCAGGAGGAATTAAAATGTTTTAAAATTAGATAAAATGATTTTTTTGCATAGATAAAATAATTTTTAAAATTTCAAATACTTTTTTTGCATGTATTACCTTTATTACAAAACAATACATGTACTTGGCACTTTGAAAACCAATGGTAACTAGAATAGCAGCTCGGGCACCCTAGGGCTAGCACCCACCCTGTCACTGTGAGCCTGTCTGACTGTAGAACATGCACATGGGTATGTTTGATTATGAGACACTCTGAGGACAAACTGGTGTTATGGAGATTAAAATGGAACCCACGCTAAAGTGGCTTGTGGGCCAGCAAGAGAGGAGAGAAGAGAGATGTCTGTCATTTTGTACTAAACTACTACCCACCTTTTCCCTCTAAAACTCTGCTACCCAACAGCCCTGGTGGTGAAGGTAACATGCTCTGCTTTAGTAAAATAGCAGTCCAGCTGAAAATTTACATGACCCTAGATAAACACTTAATGAGCCTATATGACCGATACAGCATTGAGAGAGCAATGTTTCCAGACATCTCTATATACACACATTTTCTTATTATGCACACATACGCACTTTTATTCACTTTTTTTTTCAATGAGCTGCCAGCTCACATCAGGCTTGGAACCAGTATAGCATCTTTAACTACTTTGCTTCGTGCAGAGAAACTTCAAGGAAATCTTAGGCCATGAATGGGCTTAGAAACTTTTCATTTCAAAGTTGTGCATCTGCCAGAGTGCAGCAATTGGCTCTCTGGTGCCAAGTCCTCCCTGATCAAAAGATTATATTACACCAGTTATGGCCAAGTTTCTCTGAAACCAAAGCCCCTGTCCACTGAACATATCTAGGGCTTTATTGATCTGCTCCCTTGAGGCCAAAAGAAGAAAACACATCCAAAACACCAAACAAAAGCTTGGCCTTAATTAAAGACAATAAAGCACATTATATCAGCACCCATTAAAAATCAAGTGGAGGAATGAAATTTGTCCGTTCTATCAGCTACAGCTTAATACAGTCTTGGAAATAGATCCTAGTGCTATTATACAGGCCAGGGGAGGGTTGGCTATAAGTTTTGTTATGATTGTTTCGATGGATGGAAAAAGCCAATCTCCCTTCCTAAGTCTTGAGTAACATTCTCCAGAGTTTCTCCATGAGCATATTAAGCAAGAAACTGGGGTCAGGGTGATCTTCAGGCCTCCTAAGTTATACTCTTAATTAATATATGCTCCTGGCAAAAGAAAAGCCTATCTGAAGTCCTTAAAAGCACACTGTTCCTTATATATGAATTTGTTCATGCACTTATACTCACTTCCTCTTCCTCTCTCCCTTTCTCCTTCCCTCCTTTCCCCACTCACTTCAGAGAAGTGCCCATGCACACACTTTGTACCATGAGAATGCATCAGGCTAAAGGGACCATTTTGGAGGGGAGGAACAAGTAAGAGTAAGAAGGGGAAATGTAGAATTTTAGCAGCAAAAGCCCTTGCCAATTTGTAGAAATAACACGGAATAGACCCATATGCACCTCCTCCACCCCACTCTGAGGTTTATAGCAGGACTAGTCTTAGCCTTACTTAGAGCTATAAGGCAATGGTCTATAATGGCATGATTTGTGAGGTATGAAACAAGCCATAGGAAACAAGCCCCTCTGTCGAAAACCATCTCCCCTACTAGCAAAGCTGTCTGAAATTCCTCACATTCAATGCACTCATTAAGGTCCTTTTTAAGGAGACCTATGTGCTAACTATTAGGGGGCAGTATAACATGTTTGCTCACTGTCCCATCACCACCAAGCAAAGCCTTGAGGCGATGGGGACCAGCACATGTGAGCTCTGTGTGGAGTCTAGATAAGCTTGGAGTTTAAGGACAGAAGAACAGTCCCAAGTAGAACTCCATAGAGGGGGATCCAATGGATCCGAGAACAGCTAGGGGTACTGGGTGTACAGATTTCCACAATAGGATATGGAAGCTGGGGCATCGCAGATAATTTTTTTTTTTTAGGCGAAGCAACCCTTGGTTGACCTCACAGATTGAAAAGACCTTGTCAGCTTACGATCCCTTATTTTTTTAATTTTTTACACCTACAGCACCTGGTCTTCCTAGGTGGTCTCCTATCCAAGTACTAACCAGGCACAACCCTGCTTAGCTTCCGAGATACAGATGAAATTTTGAATAGGGGTGACAGTGGTGGTTGAGAAACAGTCTTTCCCATCCTTTCTGTGACCAGTTAAAGTATATCTCCCAGTCTCCTGGGATGGAGGGAGAAATGGCTTTGGGTTCTTTGTTTGCTTATTTTTTTTATGTTAATGCAATGATTTCAAGCTATGCCTCAACCCAGCTAGAAGGCTTCACTCTCTGATATTTTAATCACACATTCTGAATTCTAGCTCACCTTCCCCAGTAATCACAGATCTGCAGTCTGAAGGCCAGGAAAGCAAATTAGACCAAGCTTCTTGAAGATGTAGGTCATCCTTACCTTTATCAAACAGAGGCCTCCAGCTCCTAACTAGTGGTAGACCCCAGGTCTCAAGTTCTTGTAGATGTAACAGGGAAGGGTTTCTGTGATCTATTTATTACTCCCTCCACCCAGTGCTCCTGGGGAATGCGGTGTGCTTTTGCCATATTTCAACCTATTGAGCTGTGTGGCCCAGATGACAAGCCTATACACAAGCACAGAAAAAGGCCTCCAGGACATGGCCACATTGGCAATGGCTGCCAACCCAGCCCCTGCATGGAGGGAGGCCAAGAATCCCTGGGACTAAAGGCTCACCAGTGATTTGGCTGCCAAAGGGGGACCTGGATCTAGCTATATGCTTCTTGCTCTGTCCCCATCCCCCTCCAACCTCCCTGAGCTTACCCAGGCTCAGGTTGTTGACCTTCCTGAACTGGCTTCAGATAAGAGAAGTTAATACTGCCACTGAAAATCTTCGATTTCAGTCTCCTCCCTCTCTGGGCATCTTCAGGCTCTTTTTTCTTCTTCTTGCCAAAAAAATTCTTGAAAGCTTTAAATTTGGATTTCTTCTTTCCTGGAAGTTAGAAATGAAAGTGAGTCAGAGTGTGATGGTAAAAGAGAAGACAGGAGAGGAAACAGGAACTTTGCAACAAGGAGGAGGACTATGATCCCCAGTGCCCTGCAGATCTTGGCCCATGCCTCCAGGGACCACAGCATCATATATTTGGTCTGTATTCTTCTTGATAACTCAGTGACAAAGTGTCTGATATTTTGGTGAGAGCAGAAGTCAGGCCCCAGCTTGTGGTCTTTGGGCAGCCTCTACTCGGGCCCAACTCACCAGACATTCACTTTCCTCTCAATCGCAACTATTAGCACACACCTTTTTCTTTACCCTAAGAAGTTTATTAGTATGCAGCAATTACTGAGCCAACATAAGTACTTGATATTCCCACTAACTCAACCTCAGCGGCTGGAGTCATCACAATCCAGTTGAAGAGCCAAGCTTCCACATGTGGAATCCAGGTGGGAGCTAGTACTGTCCAGGACTTCAGGACCCTTGGAAATGCATGTGAAAGTAGGTACTGCTCAGCCTGTGTGCTGAAAGGATGCAGACCCAATGAGTGTGAGCACTCAGTTGGTGCCATCAGGGAAGACTTCCTTGAGGAAAGAATTTATTTGCAAGAGAGGAGACTGGGAATCAGAAAGAAGAAAGGGCTACTGGGCAAAAAAGCTGCCTGAGCAAAAGGCATGACAAAATTGGATACCAAAAGGTTTGTGAGGAGTACACATGTGCGTGTGTGTGTGTGTGTGTGTGTGTGTGTGTGTGTGTATTGCATGCAGTGTCTGTGTGTTTCAATTGCTGCTGATTGGTTCGGATTATCTATAGCGCTGCTGCCGTCTGCACAGGCAGATAATCGAAAGATTGCTCTGTCTATAATAACTACCAGGGTAGCAGTGAGGACTGTGAGTTTTCGATCCACCTAAGGCTCTGTTTGGGCTTTCTTTAGTTTCTTAATAAACACATATATCTTTATCAGGGCTCTATAGAAAAGGGGAAATGCTGAACTAGGGTTCTTTCTAGCTCTGAAATGCTATGATTTATTCGTGTACTGATTACTCCTGGACCTGCCTATTAGAAGGGTTTCTAAATTTCAAGGCCTGCCATAAGTCCAGTTTTACACCAATCACTACAATCCACGTTTCTCTCTGCATACCTAAAACTTGACTCTTGGCATGACAAGCTTTACATCTGAATGCTCTCTAGTCTGCACATTCATTCATTCATTCACCCATTCAACAAATATTTATTCAGATTAAGCACTTATTATGTTTTGGGTATCAATAAGTAAAGAATAAGATATAATTCTATGTCTTAACTATTGTACCCCCATCAAGGCTATAGGCAAGCCCTCTTTAGCATCCCCTTCAGCAACTAACACAGTACAAGGCATGCAGTAACACTTGAGGAACAACTGAATCCACTGATGGGTGCAAAATACCAATACAGCTTGTTACTTCCCTCAAATTAAGATCACTATGCAGAGTCTTCCTTAAGCATCCTGTAATTTAAGCACTAGCCCTTATTGGGGTTGATGTAAATTGTCAATAATATAGGCAAAGAGGTTAGCATAGCCTCTGGCATGGAGCAAGTGCTAATAAATTTGTGTGATGGTATTAGGGAATCAATAATTTATTGTTTATTAGGGCCAGATTCAATTCCATCTGTATGATTAGTCTATCATTGTATCTATCTATAGATAAGGGGAAACAGCCCTACATCTATAATTCAATAGTGAACTCTAAAATATACATAATTAGAAGCATAAGCCAGCATGGGGTGGGGCAATGAAAGACTATAGGATCGTTTGCTTGATAATTGTTGCTTAAATAATTTCAGTTTTGAATGACTTAGGCAATTTCTGATCTACAAGGATGTAACTATATAAGGTCATGGTTGGGACAAACTTGGCAATTCTGTGTAGAGACAGAAAGAATAAAACATGAAGATACAACAGAAAACATATTTTCCTCAGTTTCCTTTTTTAATTTTTTTCAGGAAAAGATAAACTAATTTCTATGACAATAAATATTTTAAATGTTTGACCTCATAGAACTACTATGAATATTCAATGTGAAAATCCTGAAAAGTAAACAGTACAGAGTAGGCTAGCTCTAAAATAATCTATATTTTACTATCTCCGCACCTCCAAACAATTTCTAAAAATCTATGAAATGGTGAGATTTTTATGCAAAATCTTCATTACTATACTACACTAATTACTATAATCAGTTTTTGCTGGAAAACATGTACCAACTGGATCCCTGGGGGAAATGCTTGTATTTGTATTATTTACCTATTTCTGTAGTGCAAATACTCCCACCATGGTCAATTGCAAGTTACTAACATGACATTGGGAAGAGATGTGCACAGTCTCCCAAGTCAGTATAAGTCAGCTCCAAGACAACACTAAGTAATTCCTGCCCAGTGAGGATGAATTGGGCAGTGTCCTCACACACAGGAAGGAGTATGCTATATTTTAGACTTGCAGGCATTGCCACTTTTCAAACAGAAGGAATAAGATTGATTGATTCTTAACAGGTGGATAATCTCCTGGCCTTCTGAAAGGGGAACAACTTTATGCTCAGAGTGTTAGAAAATATAGTGATTGTTGCCCCTCTTGTTTCAAAATCCCAGAATCGAAGGGAAAAAGGCAAAGCTGGAAGATTTGGAGTTTTAAACCTGTTTTTTCATAAACCAGTAAAGACAGGGAGGAGAGAATCAGCACCTTGTAACTCCAATTATGACATGATCCATAAACACTTAACTGAATCAAAACACTTCTAATAAACTTTTTAGGCTGCAGAACTGAATATACCAAACATAACCACTGTATGAGCAAACAAAACTATGCATTAATACATTTTTATGTTTCTAAATTAACAAAATGACTAGTGACTCTAGAATTGTAACAGGTGCTAAAAATTAAGTAGGCATATATTCTAATTTTACCCCAATTTTCCATTTTTACTGGGAAGAAAAAACTTATTTTTCCATGAGTATTCAGATACCTTAAGTGATATGTGTCTCTTTCAACCATAGGCACTAGAAAGAAAAAACGTTTTCATTCTCCACCGTGGGGTAGTTTGGGTATAGTGGTGGTATAGTTCTGTCAGTGGGTAGTTGGAGGGCATCAAGAAATGGTAACCACAACACACAGTGGATTGGCTGCTCATTGATCTTGGGCAGTAACTTGGAAGCTGGACACAGCCTTACTGAGCAACCCAGACAGCCAATGTCAACTGCAAGATTCTAAGTGCTTTGGCTTAGGAGACCTCACTAGCCCCAACTACATCAGACCCCATGTATGGAGACAAGTCCTGGAGTGAGCCACAAAGCTGGAAACTGTCTGCATGCTATATTATTTTCGAAACCCTAATAGAATCTGAAACAGTTGCCATATATTCAAGTGTATAAATTGGCCTTTAAAGCTTTCTTTTGTAAAGGGGTGCCTTTAATTGCCAGCAGCTGAGCTCTATGTGAGCTGGTTTCAAAAGCTGCTAAAAGTTTGGGTCAAAACCAACATCTGTATCCAACAATGTTTATGTAAGTCACCTATATACTGGGTACTTTATGCCCCCACAAGGTACAGCAGCGGTAGTCAGTGAAATGACAGCTGATGGCTGTCTGGACTTCTCCTATAACAAAGCCACACTGATTTTCCTGTCCAAACCCAAGCACTATGTATTCTCAAACAGGAAGTAGCTTTCAACATCCTCATCCAATGAGAGTCTGCAATACGTCACATACCATTTGAAAACAGCCAATGGAAGGCAGGTTTTCTCCCCCCAGAGAAGAAATCATTGCTTCTGGTTTGTATATTTGCTTAGCTACCATATACACAGGCAGCCCATTTGGGTTGAACTTTGCTTTAAAAATGTGTCGCATAGTGGTGACCTTGTTCTCTTGCATTGCTACTTGGAAAGAAAACATTTCTAACTAGCCTTTCTTCCCTTCAACTTCCCAACAGCCACCTTATTCTCTGGCTACAATGACTAATACTGAAAATGTACCTAAATGTTTGGTCTTTTCAAATAAAATCTTGGGAACAGAGTACAGGGATTTCCTTACCTCCACTCTTCATCGAGCCACACATTACCACTTTCTTTTGTGGGCATCTTTCTAGCTCATATCCAAAAAGATAGGTCAGTTGGTTTAGTGGTTGGAGCCACCTTGGTGAAAAGGTCAATCATTCATTTGTTTACTAATTCATTTATTAAATTTTTGAGTGTCTAATCACTCTTCCTCTCTGAGACCCAATAATAAACAATGGTGACACAGACATGAAAACCCAAGCTTTGCCCTCAAGGATCCATGCACCAAACTCAGCATCCCCTACCTCATATCGTCAGTAAAATCAGGCCTCCAGGAAGCCACAAAAATGTTCTGCTCTCTCTGTCCTTCCAGACCAAGTCTTCTGCACCATACACTACTAAGAAAACTCAGCAAAAATTGAAGAACAACCCAGGGAACTGTTAAATTCGGTTCTATCTTTAAGTTCAATGTCTTATTTCACATCTTATGGCTCCTTTTTTTTTTTTTGGTGTCAATAAAGCATATCATTTTCAGTGACTTTTACTTCCCTTTCTATTATCTCACTTGTAGGTGGCACCATAATTTAAGCAATAGATATATATATATCTGGGTAAGTTTTGCAAAACCTAAAATTTGAGAATCGAATCCTATTTAACAGAAGCCTCTGGTGGCATCTTTTATTTTTATCCCCTTTACTCCTCAAGTTACAAATTTATCTGTTGGTTAAATATGAATCAATGTCTACAGTAAAACAATCGAATCTCTCAGATCATGGGCCGCTCTCATTTTTTTCTGATTAAGCAGAAATACTTCTTCTGCCTTAGAAAATAGAACCTGATAACCATCCCCAAAGAAGATTGTGGGGCCTCCAACAAAACTTTTAACTGAGTTAGAGATGAAAGAGAAGAGGTTAGAAGACAGAGAAGTAAATGTGGACTGAGTCTAATATTATTAGAAATTTGATATGAACTTTTTACCTTGTGAGTTGATTTTCTTTCCCAGGGTTGTTAAACACAGTAAAAAAAAAAATCTAATTCTAGTTATCAAGATTTTATTGCGTTACTTACCCTCATCACTGACTTCCAGAACTTCCAGACTGCCAGAAGCTTCATCTTGTGATTCAGCCATAATAGAATCACTAAAGTAAAATGTAGAGAGAAAAAGCAAAAGATTGTCATTTGATATCTAGGCCATAAAACAATCATGTTACCCTAACCCTTATCCTTCAATTAGATTCTTAAATTATTCAAAAAAGGTATACAAAGGGAATTACCATTTGAGAGAATTATCTTTCCTTTAAAAAGTGACGATTGCATTTAAATCAAATGTCCAGAATAGACAAATACATAGACATAGAAAGTGGAGGATAGGTTTTGTTTTGGGTTTTGGTTTTGGTTTTGGTTTTTGAGTGACAGACTACAAGGTTTCTTTTTTTTCCCATTAAATTTACAGGGGTGACATTGGTTAATAAAATTATATAGGTTTCCAGGGTTACTTTTTGAGGTGATGAAAATGTTCTAAAATTAATTGTGATGATGGTTGCCCGAATTTTTGAATATATTAAAATGCATTGAATTGTATACTTTAAATGGGTTAACTGTATGTGAATTATATCTCAATAAAGCTGTTACCCCCTGAAAAAAAGACAAATGTAAAAAACCTGGTTTATTGCTTTGTGTTGGGGCCAATTACTTTAGATGTAAATACAATTTTAGAGGCCATAGGTGCACTCAGGGAGACAAAACTGTATTAATAAACCATAAAAGAAAAGATTTAAACATTTGACTACATAAAAATTGATAACTTTGGCCACAAAAAAGTAAACAGTCAACAGAAGAATAACAAACTAGGAAACAATACTTGCAACAAATATAGATATAGGGGCCAATTTTCTTAATTTGTCAAGAGCACATATAAATCAATAAAAGACAAATAACTTGATATAAAAGGGGGCAAAAGATACAACAGGTGGTTTACAGAAAAAGAAATACAAATAGCTAATAACCACATTTAAAAAGGCTCAGTCCTACTCATAATTAAAGAAATATAAACCAAAATATCAAGTTAATATTTTCACCTATAAAATTGTCAAAAAGTTTTAATTTTGATGATGTTCCATTGCTGACAAGGATAAGAAAAATAGATATTCTCATACATTACAGAATGTGAATTGCTCTGTGAAGAGCAATTTTTCAGTAACAAATATTTTAAAAATGCATATACATTTTGATCAAGTAACATCACTGCTAGAATTTTATAGATATACTCACATTTGAAAACAAAAATATACATGCAAGAATATTTATCACAGCATTTTTTTGTTTTTCTTATTTTTTTAAATTTTTCAATTGCAGTTGGCATACAATATTATATTAGTTTCAGGAGTACAACATAGCAATTAGATATTTATATAACTTATGAAGTCATCACTCCAATAAATTTGGTACTCATCTGACACCATACATTGTTATTACAATATTATTGACTATATTCCTTATGCTATACTTAATATCCCCATTACTATTTTGTAACTGCCAATTTGGATTTCTTAATCTCATTAGCAACCTCTAATACCCCCTCTCATTGGCAACCCTCAAAATATTCTTTGTATCTATGAGTCTGTTTCTGTTTTGTTTGTTTATTTTGTTCTTTAGATTCCACATATAAGTGAAATCGAGTGATGTTTGTCTTTCTCTGACTTACTCTACTCAGCACAATACACTCTAGGTCCATCTATGTTGTTGCAGAAGGTAAGATTTCATTCTTTTTTATGGCTGAGTAATATTCCATTGTATAAATGTCTCACTTATTCTTTATCCATTGATGGACACCTGGGATGCCTCCATATCTTGACTATTGTAAATAATGCTGCAATGAACATATGGATTCACATGTCCCTTCTAAATAGTGTTTTGGGCTTCTTCGGATAAATAACCAGAAGATAACTGAGTCCTTCTTTGTCTCTTGTTATAGCCTTTGTTTTAAAATCTATTTTGTCTAGTTTAAGGATTGCTACTCCAGCTTTTTGTTTGTTTCCATCTTCATGAAACATCTTTTATCCCTTTACTTTTAGTCTGAGTGTCTTTCAATCTGAGTGAGTCTCTTGAAGGCAGAATATATGAGTCTTGTTTTCTCATCCATTCAGCTACCCTATCTTTCGATTGGAGCATTTAATCCATTTACATCTAAAGTAATTATTGAAGATACATAATTATTGCTATTTTATTGTTCATATTTTTTATCTTTTACTCTTTTTACTTCTTCTTCTTAAAGAAGTCCCTCCAACATTTCCTGTAATACTGGTTGGTGGTGCACTCCTTTAGCCTTTCCTTATCTGAGAATCTCTTTATCTAGCCTTCGATTTTAAATAATAACTTTGCTGAGTAGAGTAATTTTGGTTGTAGATCCTAGCTTTTCATCACTTTAAGTGTTTCTTGCCAATTCCTTCTGGACTGCAATTTTCTGTTGAGAAATCATCTGACAGTCTTATGGGAGCTCCCTTGTGAGTAACTAACTGCTTTTCTCTTGCTGCTTTTAAGATTCTTCTTTGTCTTTGGTATTTTAATTATGATGTGTTCTAGTGGGGGCCTCTTTGGGTTCATCTTGTTTGGGACTCTCTGTGCTTCCTGGGCTTGTATGTCTATTTCCTTTGCCAGGATAGGTAAGTTTTTCATCATTATTTCTTGAAATAGGTTTTCAATTCCTTGTTCTCTCTTTTCCTTCTGGTATCCCTATGATGAAAATGTTGATAAACTTGATGTTGTCCCAGAGGCCCCTTAAACTATCCTCATTTTTTTTTTAATTCTTTTTTCTTGTTGCTGTTCTGCTTGGGTGTTTTCTGCTACCTTCTCTTCTAAATCACTAATTCGATCCTCTGCCTTATCTCATCTACTGTTGATTCCTCCTAAGGCAAGGGTTCCCAACCCCTGGTCCATTGAACAAGTACCGGTCCATGGCCTGTTAGGAACCAGGCCTCACGACAGGAAGTGAGCAGCAGGTGAATGAGTGAAGCTTTATCTGTATTTGCAGCCACTCCCCAGAGCTAGCATCACCACCTCAGCTCTGTCTTGGATTGTTAGGCATTAGATGCCCTAGGAGCACCTGTCCCTGGTGCCAAAAACGTTGGGGACTACTGTTCTAAAGTATTCATTTTAGTTTTTTGTATTCTTCATTTCTGACTGGTTCCTTTTTATGTTTTCTATCTCTTTCTTAAAGTTCTCACTGGGTTCATCTACTCTTTCCCTAAGTTCATTGAGCATCTTTATAAGAAATGTTTTAAAATCTACTTGTCTCCATTTTGTTTAGTTCTTTTACTAGATTTTTGTTCTGTTCTTTCATGTGGGATATGTTTCTTTTTCTTCTCATTTTTCCTGCCTCCCTATGTTTGTTTCTATGTTTTAGGTAGGGCTGCTATGTCTCCTGGTAGAGTGGCCTTATATGGTAGGTGTTCTGTGGGGCCCAGAGGTGCAATCTCCCTGGCCATCTGAGATGGATGCTCCAGGTGTGTCCTTTGTATGGGTTGTGTGTGCCCTCCTGTTGTAGTTGAGCATTGGTTGCTGTTGGTACATTAGTGGGTAAGATTGACCTTTGGGATGATTGGTTGTGAGGACTGGCTGGTGACTATAGTGGAGGAGCCATTGTGCAGGGGTTGACCCTATGGAGCATGAAGAACTTTAGCATGGCTATGGTGCCTGCCCAGTCTGCCCTTTGGGTGTGTTGTCCTCGGATGTGGCCCAGGGAGGTGCTCAGGCTCAGTCCAAAGCTGGCCACCTGGAGTGCTGGCCCTGGGGCTTCCTGGGAGGGGCCCCACCACAGGCCAATTTCAGCCATAGCATGTTCCCTGCCTGGGGCCATCTAGCAGGAGCCACTAAGCAATCCACAGATGGCCACCACCCACACTGGGCTTGGAGGTACCTCCAGAGGCCAAGCCATGAATCGAGGCCACCTGCTGTGGTGCCAAGCTTGGAGCTGCTCAGCAAGAGGTACTGGGAATGCAGAGCCTAGATGCTGCTTGTTTGGGTTTTGTGAGCCTTTGAGAGATTTTAAGAAAATATGCAGCGTGAGCCAAGATAGGTCATTTGTATGGAAAATCCACTGGAAGTGGCTGGGGTGGGCCTGCAATTTGGGTGGGTTGGGGTCTCAGGGAATCACCAGGGCAGAGCGACCAGTGTTAGCCAGGCTGATGGAGACTTGGGTATGGCAGCCACCTGCGTCTACAAGTTGGGCGAGGGGTGGGATCAACAAATGAATAATGGCTTCTGCCAGCATTTGTGTATGGGAGTAATCTGCCCCTCCAGCCTTCGCCCTGAAGCCAGACAATTCAGTTCCTCCTTGTGTGTCCCTGGCACCCTTTGAGCCACTGCCCCAGCGCTGGAGCCCAGGAACGGTGAGTCTGTCAGCAAGTAAGTCCATGCTTGGGCCCTCCAAGAGGAACACCTAGGACCTCAGCAGCGCTTTGCCTCACTCAGCCACAATATTTGCTGATTTCACATCCAAGTTTGTGGGGACTCCTTTTTCTGGCACTGGGACCCCGGGCTGGGAAATCTATGTTAGGGGTGGGCCCCCTCGCTCCTCCAGGGGGACTCCTGCAGCAGAGATATTCCTCCCAATTCTCAACCACCACACATAAGTGTGGGACCAGCCCATTTCACATCTCCGCCCGTCCTACCAGTCTCGAGGTGGCTTCTTATGTATGTCCTTTGTTATAGGGTTTCTGTTCAGCTAGACTTCAGGCTATTTTCAATTACGGTTGTTCTGTAGTTTAGTTGTAATTTTGATGTGGTCTTGAGAGGAATCAAACACAGAATTTACCTACTCCACCATCTTAACCAGAAATCTCTATTACAGCATTATTTTAAATAGCCCAAAATGGGAAACAACCAAAGTGACCATCAAAGGATAATTCTCCCATGACTCTGATCCTATGTCATGGGAGAATTATCTCTCCTTGTGCTATTTTCCATTAGTACAGATAATCATTTAAGAGTCAACTATAAATTTTCCATTCAACTTAGCCTTCTAGCAAAAGCTAGGGATTTTAGGTCTAGGGGAGCATGTCAGTTTATAACTAAACCTTCATAAATCAATGCTGATGGACATTTTTATGAGAATTTGGACAGGGGGGGATCTAATGGGCATTATAACTCAGAGAAAGGATGCTGTATTCATGCACAGCAGGAGGGCTATAGAGAGGTAGGTACCATCAAGTGGGGTTAAATAGGTTCTGGAGTGCCCCCACCCCTAGAACTGCTCTGCTCCCAGACATAGTCAAGCTGTCCTTGCTGTTTCATGGATAGGCTCCAGGCCCATGTGTGCTGTTTTCTATAGCTAAAGCCCCTGATACATTTCTGGAGGTAGAGGGGGTGACCACAGGACCTGAGGTTAAGGAAAACTTGAGAGGTCACCCAGCAAGAGTAACTGAGGCCTTGGAAAGCAAAAGCTTGCAAACCACAATGAGAGCTGTCAGGGCCTTGGTGTTAAGATGTCTTCAGACTCTCTCACTGAGAAGTCCTATGGTTCCCCACAGTGTGTGTTCTTTCTTGCTGCAATGAGTATTAAACTACTTGTTCAACAACTGATATGTTCCTGTTGAGCTTCGATTGAAACATATAGACAATATTCAAGTCACTCAAACTCTATGAGCCAATATCACAATTCTGCCTGAAGATGACTTAGCCCTAGGCCCATACAATTCTCACTAGTCCACATGCATTCGCACACACACACATTCCATCTAGAGGTCTGGAAAAAGCAAAAGGGTAGGGAAATTCAGAAGCCTCTCAGAAATTCAGAAGGAGAACAGAAAAATCCCTTGAACTATCATTCATGAGTTTCTGGACCATCTTAATAAATATGGCAGCACCCCCACCCCTGCCACTAAGTAAGGCTTTTTAAACACTGAGGAAATAAACTACCTCTGAGCTTTAGAGAATCCCATGGAAAAGAAGCCTCTTGTCCAAAATACCAGGCCACAACAGGATAACATGGTCCTTGACCCACCACTGTCAGGAGTAGAAGATAGGGAAACAACAACCAAAGAGAAAAAATATCAAACACTATAAGGAAAACAAAGAAAGGGGGCATCTTGGTGGCATCCGAATCCCTAGAGTACTAATAGAATCATTCCATTTAACTATCATTCCTTTTAACTAACTCTCGAGTTTAGATTGTCCCAAATTCTTTCTGGTATACTTGCCTTATTTCTCCCAAATGAATCCCAGGGCCCTGAGAGTACCAACATCAGGTGAGCCATCTCCCCTTCTAATCAAACAAGCCAACGATGACAACAAAACACACAAACCTCCCCTGGATTCGAAATCCTCTTCCTGTTACCACCCCATTTCTCTGCAACTCTTTAAAGCAAAATTCAAAAGAGTTATCTGTATTTACTATCATTATGTCTTCAGTTCTTATTCTCTTGAGCTCTCTCTAATCAGGTTTCCAAACCAAATGGTTTCCAAACCAGCCCACTAAAACTGCTCTTATTAAATCCAACCATTACTTACTTGGCATCCCAGAAGCATCTGACACTCCCTCCTTTTGAATAATCTGATCACTTGCCTTTATCACAAACACCACACTACCCTCATTTTCATCATTGTCTGTTCTTTCTCAATCTCTTTGCTGGATCTTTCTCTTCTCCCTGAATTTGAAATGTTGCTGCACCCAAGGGCTCTGTCTTTGGCCCTCTTCATCTACAATCATTTCCTAGATCGGTGCCATTACATAGAAATGTTTCCATGAGCTGTAATTATAAGCCACATATGTAATTTTTAATTTTCTAGTAGCCACATTTTAAAAAGCAAAAAGATGCAAGTGATGTTACTTTTAATAATATATTTTATTTAACTCAATAGAACCAAAATATTATCATTTCAACATGAAATCATAAAATAATATCAATGAGATATTTTATATTCTTTTTTATATTAAGTCTTTGAAATCTGGTGTGTATTTTACACATACAGCACATCTCAATTTGGGCTAGCCACATTCCAAGTACTCAATAGACACATGTGGCTAGTGGCTACCATCTCCTACATGATCTCATTTAGGCTTTAAATACTATCTCTACACTCTGGACTCCAAAATCTCTATCTCTAGACTGGACCTCCTCCCTTAACTCCATATTCCTATAACCAACTGCCCAGCCACCATCTCCACCTAACAGTGCGTACCAAACTCTTGGTTCCCCCTCACACTCAGTCCTTCTTCAGTTTTCCTCATCATAGGAAATTCCACTAACCAAATGCTCAGACTAAAACCTAGGAGTCATTGATTCCTCTCTTTCCCTCCCATGCCACATCTAATCCAACAGTAAATCCTATGACTCATCTTTCAAAATATTTTTGTAATCTAAACATTTCTTGCCCTGTTTGAACCACCATTATCCTGTTTCCGTATCATTGCAATCTCCTTGCTTCCATTTTTGCCTCCCTATTCTCCACACAACAGCCATACCAGTCACGTCAGCCCTCTCAAACCTTCCTAGTGGCTTACTATCACATTCAAAGCAAATCTCAGCTCCTTACCTTGGGCCTTATATGATCTGGCCCCATGCCCATGCCTCACTGACCACTGATCTTGCTATGCTCCTACTTTCTCCCTCCATTCCAGCTGCACTGACATTCTAACTCCCAGCACACCCTACCCCTTTCAATCTCAGGGTCTTTGCACTTGCTGCACCTTTTACCTGGAGGGCTCTTTCCCTAGCTACTTGCATGGATGACTCCTTTGTATCATTCAAGTCAGTTCAAATGTTACCTCCCAGAGAGGACCTCCATGATCATCTTAGTTAAAGCCTTCCTAGTCTTTCTCTATTATTACATCATCCTTTATTAACATCTTCATAGCACTCATCCCTACTTGAATGTATATTCCGTATTAACTTTGTTACTGGTTTCTCAGCTGTCTTCTCTACTAGAATATAAATTCCATAAGGGCACAGAACTGAATCACCTAGCACCTAGAATGGTAACTGGCACATATCAGTCACTCAATAAATTTTTGTTGAATGAATGCCTAAATTCAATAAAAGAAGGGAGAGTAATGTAAGAATCATCTTTGTGGTCAGCAATTTCTTAGAAATAGAGAGGGGCGTGCTATAGGGGGTAGAGAAAGACTTGTCCTGGGAGAAGAACCTCCTTTTTTCCCAACTTAGCAGAACTTGACTTCCATCCCAGCAAGGTGGGCCCCACTCCAAAATTATTCACCTGTTCAGAACCAAGTACTCTTGAGCTCGTTTTGTCCTTGGTGCATAGAGTCAATTCACAGGTCTCCCAGCCATAAGACCCACTCAGCTGGGCTAGGCCCAGGACTCTGGAGGAGGTTTCAGAAACAGACACCCTGCCTCCTCCTATTTTACAGCCACCACCAAAGACAAAATCTCTTTCCCTTTGCCCTCAAGTTGACTTTATTAACCAGAGCTTTGCTTCCCCCAATATCTTCTCATAGAGGCATCACTGTGTTACTTTTATGTATCTCATTATGGCTAATATAAGTAAATTTGTTCTTTAACTGTACCAGAGCTCTTTAACAACGGCCTTGGGGCTGCCTCCTCTGGTCTATACTTTTATTTATGATATTTATCTAAAACTACTGTCACCTCACTCGTATCTCAAAAAAGTCACAATGTTCTCTCCAAAATACCGGTCTGACCATGAGCCTCCTCAGCTTAAACTAGTTCACCAACTTCCTGCTGCCTGCAGAATGAAAGCCAAGTTTTTAACATTCAAGGCCCTCCACAATCTGGTGTTTTCTGCCCCCCTCCATTCTATCAGCAGTCCACTCCCACTCACACTCCCACATTCTGGTATTCCAGAATCACCAGTCATTCCCAAGACACACTATGTTCTTTCACATTGTCTGTGCTCTGCTCAGGCTGTCCACTTGGCCTAGAACACCACTTCCCTAATCCTCTCATCCTTGAAATCATACACATTCTTCAAGATCCAGTTTAGAAGCTGCCACCCATGCTCCACGCTCTCAGCCCTTTGTACACATGCCTCTGTCATAGCTGATATCACCCTGAAAACGGGGGCCACATTTTCCTTACCTAGGCATCACCAGCACCTAGCCTGATACCAGGCACACAGAGGGTGCTCACTATGTATTTTTATTATGGACGGATGAATGCAAGAGGGGGCTGAATCCACATATAAGAATCAGTGGGAAAGTGGTCCTTTTTTAAACACATGGGGATGATTTAAGAAATACTTTCAGTAAAAGACTCCTCTGCATGAAGTCTCATGAAAAAACTGGCAGGCGGAGTAAGAAACGAGCAAATAATGTAAGTTTTTATCCAGTAAATACTGAGAGGCCTTCAGAACCACTTCCAAGGAGCATAAAGTCATGTAATAATGGTCAATCAGAAAGTCTGGCCCTGTGGAGATATAAAGTTTCATTATCAGTTATTGCTGTTTAAATGCTTGCTTGCTTGCTCTTTCTTGGCCAACCCCAGATGCTTAAGCCCCAGAATTGCCTTTTCCTTCTCAGACTGTCTGATTTGAGGGCTGAATAAGGGCTCTGCAGTGGGGGTAGGAGGATAGGAGAGAGAAGGTGGGGGGAGAGAGAGGGCGGGAAAGGAAACAAGGGGAAAAGGCCTGTCATCTAAGGTCATTGAAATTTTTTAACCACAGTCTGATTCAAGTTCAATGATTCAGAAGACTTTGCTTGACAGTTTCTCTGCCTTCCCAGAGTGGGGAATGTTAATGGAAAGCAGCTGGCCTCATTTAAAAAAAATAATCTGATAGGGTAAAGTGTTTTTCTTAGAGTCTGTGGTAGGCAGAATTCCAAGATGGCCCTCAAGATAGTTGCCCCCACCCTCCATGTGCATGCCCTATAAAACCCCTCCCCTTGAGTGTGGGTGGGCCTGGCCTAATCAGGTGAGATCTTTTCAAAGAGTGTCTAGGGGTCAGATCTAGAAGCCAGAGAGATTCGAAGCTGCAGTAGATACTCTCCTGTTGGCCTTAAAGGAACAAACTGCCAGGTTCTGGAGAGGTCCAAGTGGCAGGAAATGGCAGGTGGCTTCTAGTAGCTGAGGGCAACCCTTGGTTGACAGCTATCAAAAAAGCAGAGACCCCAACCCTACAACCTCAAAAAACTGAATCCTGCCAACATCCAGTCATTTTGGAAGAATACCTGGAACCACAGATGATCTCTCATTTATGATTGATACAGATTGCAGTATTATTAGACCCATAGCAGAGGACTCGTCTGCACTATGCCTGGACTCTCGATTCATGAAAACTGAGAGATAATTTGTGTTGTTGGAAGACATTTAAATTTTTGTCATTTGTTAAATTTTTGTCATTAGTGTAAAACTAGTACAAGTGCTTCAGGCCCTAGCTCTAGTTGAAGACAAAGCCAAAAGTGGGGTAGATTTGGAGCCATGCAAGCTGCAACACAAAAATTGGTGAGAAGCCCATGAGGGAATTGTTGGCTCCCTTCCTCCAGCCCACCCCACCACAAACATTTCTGTTTGAAAAACAGAAAGTTTTCAACTGAGCAGGTTAGGCCCTGCCAAAATGTTAGAATATGCAAAAGCCCCCCCCCCCCGAAGACTCACCTTATCTGAGATGGCTTTCTCTACCCACAAGAGAATTCTCCAACCCCTTTCAAATATTGCTATACCCAGTGTCCTCCTCAGCCCAGGGTGTGTATATTCACCAATCAGTAGATGAGAGTCCTGGAGTTGATCATTCTGAGACACAGTAAGGGGAGAGAATGATGGCAAGTGCCTTCTTCCTTGAAACCACCCAGCTGGTGCTAGAGGAAGTGCCTGCTGCCAGGAAGCCAAATCATTGAAGGAACCTGGGCTTTCCCCTAGAATGAAAATACCAGTAAAGGCCCCCATGATTCGACCACTACACTCTTCTCCCACCTAACTTGGCAAAATCTGGTTAAGCATTAAATGCCCACTCGCTCCTGCCCCAAAGAGTCTCATACATTGGCCTGTTATAGGATCTGAAAATAGTATAACAAGCCAAGTCATTATCGGCATCTAACATCTTTGTAAAGATTTCTTGGTTGTTTTAACAATGAAGAATCTTGCCAAAGATAGCTCACTCAGCACGTATATTGTGTGAAACATCATACAATATTCAAGGGGGTATGTCTGTAGCATGGGCCCCTCAGGTAGCCAGGCTAAGATAGGGTACCAGCAAGGGGAGCAGGAAGCATAAAGACTCCAGGAGACTCAAGAAAGAGCCAGAATTGAGTTGAGGAGCCCTGAAGATGGATTTCACAGCTTTAGGTACGTGATCTCAAGTCTCCACAAGATCTCAAGTCTCCCTCAAGCAGAGTGTGTTTGAGCCTTTTTATTATGTATTTATTGTGGTTGCTGTTTTACTGCTTCTAGCCATCAATAATCGATCAGTCGGAGATGGGATTGAAAAATCTCTAAGGAGGGAAATAGTCAAAAGAAGAAGAAGTGGGTGGAGTGCTGGTGCAGGGTGTGTGAATTCTACATGGCTGGTTGGATTCTACGGGCTATGGCACAGGTGTTTCCTGGCCTTAGAATTCGAAAGGAGACACCAGCAGTTATTCTGACAGGGAAGGCAGGGGAAAAAAGGAGACAGCTGCCTACCTGGAGATAAGAGAAGAGTTATCCAAAGGTTTCCTGTCCCCAAATATCTCCTTTTACTCCAGCCTTGGCATTATGCCCTCTCTTTCTATGTGACCTAAAATACCCACCATTAGAATCACTTCTATTTAACCACACAACAAAGTCAGAACATTATTTCCCAGAGCCTCTCTCTTTAGTACCCAAAGTCTTTATGCAGACCTACTATGTGTTCAGACCTGTTTTAGGTATTCTGGAGGCAATGACCAAATAAAACAATAAACATTTAGTGGGCATTTAATATGTGCAGACATTATTTGAAATGTTTTGCATGTATCATCTCATAATCTGTGGAGCAATCCTATGAGGTAAGTACTATTTGTTCTCACTCTTCTCCCATTTTGTAGATGAGAAAAGTGTAAGGCTAAATAACTTCCCAGGGTCATACGCAAGTACATGGTGAAGGCAGGATTTAAACTGAGGCAATCTGACTCCAGAGCCCATAAGTGCTACACTAAAATCACCCACTCTATGATGGCAGTAATCATCATCATCATCATCATCATCATCATCATCATGAAAAATTTAAGAAGAGCGCTTGATTAGGAATCAGAAGGCCAGGGTCCTGATTCTGCCCTTTCATCAATTATCTTTGTGCCCTTGCCAAAGTATAGTTTCTCGCTGGGCCCCAATTCCCACAATTGTAAAATGAGGGGGTAAGACAAAATTACCATGTTCTTTTATGATATTTTATGACACAAATTCATTATATGATGAGGACCCAAAAGCTAAACTCTAGGGTATTGATTACACACGGAAGGGGTCTATAGTCTCCAAGAGTCATGGAACAGGAAGTGTACATTGCTTGCATGTGTGGTACAGGGTGTCCATAGGGCAGAAATGACGCAGAGGGCCAAGAGTAAGCCAGAGAAGTATGTCCAAAATACATCATAAAACTGAGTCATTTGGGAGCATCGAAGCGAAGATAGAAAGCTGAGACCTAGATATAAATGAGGTCAAAGAACAAGAAAAGGTGAGAGTGGAGGGGAACAGCAGATGTGAGAACTGGGGGAAAGAAGGCAGCTTAGCCACAGGAGGTCCTAGAGGATGCTTTTGTGGGTGGCTCCATTTAAAGCAACAAAAGGGACTAAGAGGGACCTCTTAGTGTGTGAGTAATCATGAAAGACCTTGTAGAGGAAGCCCACCTTAAGATGGCTCATTTGCTAGGTAAGAAAGTTTGTTGACAGCTTGAGGACTGAGGCACTGAGAGTTAGCATAGGTGAGTTGGGGATGGGGTAGGAGAGCAGATGATAGCTACAAACCCTGGGTGACCAGGAAGAGCCTAAGGATTCTGGCCTGGAATGATGTTCTTAGGACAATGAGACATAGGTGGCACCTGGCTCCTTACATCCCTTTTGCCCAGGGTCAAGTCTGGTCTCACACCTGACTCTTGTACCTCTTTGACCCAGTGCCTAGAAAAGAAGCTTCTGGAGCAGGCCACAGGAAAGAGATCCAAGACAAGGGATTTCAGATAGCAACAAATTTGAAAATGGAGTATCTCAGGGCCTGGAGTTAGGTAAGACAGCAAGAGGGGAGAGAAAGAAAGATACCTGAAAGAGGGCCTCGAACTGGACCAGGCTAGAAGACAGTTAGTGGGGGAAGAGAGAAAGGCCCAGATGGCAGAAAGAAGACTCCTGGTACCCTCCTCCTGTGTTCACTTCAGGCTGCAGAAGCAAAGAGGATCTCAATGTGCAGTGCTCAAAGCATTCTCACACTCATTCCCTCATTCAACCCACATCATTGCTATGTAGGGAGAATAGAATTGCCCCTTTGAATAAGTAAATGGTGTATACAAATCTCTTACTGCTAGGGTCACTGCCTCAAGGGAAAAAGAAAACTGGGAGTGAGGACCAGGAGAGCAGAAATCTCTTGGGCTTACTTAAATTTAAGGTGCAAGAATTGCTAGTCAAATGGCCTAGGGAAAGAAAAAGCTACCCTGGGAGTAGTGTCCAGGAGGAGCACATGAATGGGGGTTGGAAGGGGCTGGCCCCTTACCCCTGGACACTGCTCTGTTGTCTACTTGAGAGTGAGATGGAAGCACACAGCCACTATCTGAGGAATAAATGAGATAATGCACAACAAATAGCATAGTGCCTGTTACAAAGTAAGTGCTCAATAGTTTTTTTTTAACTACTACTACAGATATGGACAATGGTGTGAGAAATGGGTGAGGAGGAAGGCTGTAAATCAGTATCTTGTCCTCACCCCAGGGATTCTGATTCTTCATTGGGAGTGGAGCCCAGAGGTCTGCATGTTTCATATGCTCCCTGGTGATTCTGAGGTAGAGTCCAGACACTCTGCTTTAAAGGAAACCTTGCTATAAGTCATGTTGGGTTCTGGGCATGGCTAGAACATTAAAGCTGAAATGACAAGCCATAAAAATGGATGGCAGGGCAAGGGTGGTGACAAAAAAGGAACTTGAATGATCTCTAGAGAGAATCATGACCACAAAGGAAGGTATTTTGTTTTTCTAATAAACATCTCTGTGACTTGAGCCTCCAATGAGACCAATCAAGCTTTTGGAGAGTTGACACCCGAGTTCTGCTGTTAATTAGCTGTGAGGCCTTGGGCACACTGAGTCCTTTCTCTAGATCTTAGTTTCCTTACCTAAGAAATAAAGGACAGCACTAGATTCGGAGCCCAGTGTTCCTTTTAGCCCCAGAATTCTAGGATTTTATTATTCACTGAGACAATCTTTCAAAGTTCCCAGTTCATCCCCAGAGAGGCCAAAATTTGAAGAGGCCCACTATAAGTCCTGCTTGAGTTGGCCAACAGGGGACCAGCTTTCAGAGCAGTCCCTTTAGAAGCCTGTCAATATTTTCACTTAACTCTCCTGTTTCAGATCTTTTAGAAACCTAAGCTATGTTTTCCCATTTAAGAAATGCACAGAAGGCATGATGTTGGCAGGGCCTTAAGATGGCTGCCAGGTGGCCTGCTCCTAACACAAGAAAATTTGTGGAGTGGGACACTACTTCCTGGCCTCAATGAAAGTGATGTTACGTTGAATTCTGAAGATGAAGACACATTAGAGAACTCTGGATTTAACTTAATTTAACTTCTTTATCAGAAGATGGAACCATTAAAAAAAAAAAAACAGAAATCTCAGATTTCCCTGCAGATGAACGGAAAACTGAAGCAGAGGCAAATGCAAATGCATATGAAGAGTGTCCTTCTGGAATTCCCTTACATGTATGGAATAAATTTCAGGAATTGTATTTAAAAACACACACACACACACACACACTCTCTGAACAGAAAACCTCATCTTCAAGATTCAGCGGGAAAAAAACTCTCCAGAAAAGGTAAATTGAAGAATGAAGAGGAATCTCATATTGAATAGTCCTCAAATCAAACCCAGTGAAAGGAAATTTCTCAGTATATTGGAGTTAATGACGGGTTTGAATCCCCTGTTAAAAAGAAAAAAAAAATGGACAAGTCAGGCCCCAAAAAGAGACCACGCTGTGGAAGACTGGAATATTGAGAAGGCTGAGAAACTCAGCAACCAACTAGCTACCCGAGAGCTTGGTGTAAAACTGCCAAAGCGATTGCCTGTCACAACTTCGTAAAAGCCAAAAGGGAAGTTTAAAATTCACAGATTGCTTGAAAAAAGAAGAAACTTGCATGGGGATTTGAAGCAAAGAAGAGATGGGAAGCCAAAAGCAATGTGGGATATATGTAACTTGGCAGACTTCTTCAAGACATTGAGTCTTTACTTGAGTTTTTATTTGAGTCTTCAATTGCTCAATTTACAGAAAAGTTTTTTCTGCGTATCTTAAATAATAGTCAAGAAATTGATAGAAGTAGAAAAAAGAAACAAAGAATTTGAGAGTGGATTATCAAATCTTTTCAATCTTTTCTAACAAGTTCATCTTATTGAAGTGAACGGAATTGAGTGTTCTGTTATTTGTACAAGGAGTCTATGCATATGTACAGGGGAAAAAGATAAAATTTTATTTATTTACATAGACCTACAGTATTAAATCAAATCTATTTTTCATCCATTTAGTGTAGCATAGCCAATGAGATCCTTGTACTTTCTTATCTGTATTTAGTGTAACTGCTCTTTATTCTGGAATTGTGTTTTTATGATTGGCATTTGTTTATAATGGATTAGTCATAAGTACAAGAAAGTCTCAGTTGATATTGTCTTTACAAATGACTTTATTTTAATGTTATAAAAGTAATTATTGGTTCTTTATTGGATGCAGTAGAGCTGATACTTCACAGTCCCATAAAAAAATAATCAATTAATTTTTGTGTACCTTCAGATTAAATATTATAAATAAAAAAATACAATGTAGTATTTGGAGAATGATTTAAATTCAGCTGTGCCTAGAAATGTCTTCCTAAATATTTCCCTCAGCCATGACATTTTTCAAATTGTGAGATAATTCTTAGAAGAGAAAATGGTGTAATTGTATTAGAATGTTGTAATGCAAGACAATATAATTTTAAACCTTCTTTAAAAAAAAAAAGAAAGAAAGTAATGCACACCGTTGCAGGAGATTTGACTTAAAATTCTCCACTCATTCTTTCATCCCCTTCAAAGCAATTTAAAAAAATCTCTTCAAATCAAGACTTTATCCATATCAGAAAACTACTTCAAACAAAAGAGTATTCCTCCCTCCACCAACTGAATGAGCAGAGGCCATTTCTGCATGAAGTGAGGTCATTGGATCACTGATATTTGGCTTCTGGAACCATAGGCACAGAAGAAATAAACATTCTCACATGTAAAAGTAAAATTATGTCCTTCAAAAAGAGGTGATGGAGGTTTAGTGGAGATTTTTTACCCACCTCATTCTCTTAAATGGATTCTGGAGACCCTGTCCAACTATCACAAATGAATAGTGAGTGAACTGATCTAGAAACCTCTGTCAATATGCTTTATATAAACGCATGAGAGTAGACCCTCTATGCCTTATCTATTGGGCTCTGCTCAAAATATGGGCAGGCAGATGTGCCTGGGCTCCCAGCAGCCTTTCTCTTTTCCCCAACCTCATGGATCTCAGAAGTCTCTCTTTGACTTACTTTCCTCTTCATTTTTCCAGAACATTTGGGCTTATGGAAAGCAATAGGGGAGGGAAAGTAACATAACCCACATCTAATTGGATGTGCTAGTACTTGATCCATGAGGTCTCAGGGACAGGAAATAACAGACAATGACCTTGTTGATATAAAAATGCAACATGACTTTAGCATTCTTTAGTAGCAATCTTTTCTGAAATAACAGCGCCTACATTTGTTGCTTTTTAAAAAATCCATATCTAGACTTTCCCATGTCTGTATCTCTTCCTCCTCTTTTTCAATTCCTCATTTTGAACAACTCCCTTTTATGCTATAGTAGATAACTGAATTTTATTGTTATAATTTGTTGTGTTTGTAATAGAAATACAGTTCCAAATGTTCAAATTCGATGAGAAAATGTTTTATGTTTCTACTATCTAAAAAATTCAGATTAATTGCTTTTACATAGTGGAGTCCTTTGTTAATTTTTTCCTATTTATCCTTGGCCCCAATAGATAAAACTTCCTCTCCCTATAGGCTCTGAGCCTTTCAAGGACTAAAAGCTCTCACTAATGAAGCTATTCACAATCTGTGTGACTTTCAACAAGTTATATAATTGCTCTTTCTTTAATTTTTTTTATTTTTAATTACAGTTGACATTCAATATTATATTAATTTCAGGTGTACAGCATAGTGGTTAGACAGTTATATAATTTATGAAGTGATCCCCCCAATTAGTCTAGTACCCACCTGGCACTATACATAGTTATTACAATATTATTGGCTATATTCTTTATGCTGTACCTTACATACCTGAGATTATTTTGTAACTACAAATTTGTACTTCTTAATCTTTTTCACCTTTTTCACTCAGTCCCCAACACCCCTCCCATCTGGCAACCATCAAAATGTTCTCTGTATCTATGAGTTTGTTTCTGTTTTATTTTGTTCTTTAGATTCCACATATAAGTGAGATCATATGGTATTTGTCTTTCTCTGCCTGACTTATTTCACTTAGCATAATACCCTCTAGGTCCATCCATGTTGTTGCGAATGGTAAAATTTTATTTCTTTATGGCCAAGGTATATTTCATTGTATATATGTACCACCTCTTCTTTATCCAGTCATCTATTGATGAGCACTAAGGTTGCTTCCATATCGTGGCTATTGTAATTAGTACAACAGTGAACATAAGGGTGCATATATATTGAAATAGTATTTTGGATTTCTTCAGCTAAACACCCAGAAGTGGAATTGCTAGGTCATAAGGTAGTTCTATTTTTAATTTTTTGAGGAACCTCTAAATTGTTTTCCATAATGGCTGCACCAATTTGCCATCCCATCAACAGCGCACAAGGGTTC
Source organism: Pteropus vampyrus (assembly GCF_000151845.1). Taxonomy (NCBI): domain Eukaryota; kingdom Metazoa; phylum Chordata; class Mammalia; order Chiroptera; family Pteropodidae; genus Pteropus; species Pteropus vampyrus. The sequence continues at coordinate 2,045,966 of NW_011889171.1, forward strand.
GCTTTTCTCCACATCCTTACCAAGACTTGTTGTTTGTTGATTTATTGATAATAGCCATTCTGACAGGTGTAAGGTAATATCTCCTTGAGAACTTTTTTTTCCCCTTGTGAATTTAATTTGCATTTCTCTAATGATTAGTGACATTGAGTATCTTTTCATATATCTATTGGCCATCTGTATGTCCTCTTTGGACATATAAATTATACAAATGTCTATTTAAGTCCTCTTACCACTTTTTATTTGCATTGTTTTTTTGGTGTTGAGTTGTATGAGTTCTTTAAATTTTTTTTAGATATTAAGCCTTTATCAGAATATCATTGGTGAATATCTTCTGCCATTAAGTAGGTTGTCATTTCATTTCATTGGTGGTTTCCTTTGTTGTGTAAAAATTTTTAGATTGATGTAGTCCCATTTGTTTATTTTTCTTTTTGTTTCCCTTGCCCAAGGAGATATACCAAAAAAAAATTACTAATAGTAATGTCAGATAATTTATCGCCTATGTTTTCTTCTAGGAGTTCTATGGTTTGGGGTCTTATATTTAAGTCTTTAATCCATTTTGAGTTTATTCTTGTATATAGTGTAAGAAGGTAGTCCAGGTTCATTTTTTTGCATGTATCTGTCCAGTTTTTCCAGCACCATTTATTAAATAGACTATCTTTACCCCCATTGTATATTCTTGCCTCCTTTGTCATAGATTTAATTACTATATAGGTGTGGGTTTATGTCTGGGCTCTCTATTCTGTCCCATTGATCTATATGTATGTTTTTACACCAGCATCATGCTGTTTTGATGACTATAACTTTGTAATATAGTTTGATATCAGGTAGTGTGATGTCTCCAACTTTATTCTTCTTTCTCAAGATTGCTGTGGCTATTCAGGGTCTTTTGTGATTCAATATACATGTTAGGCTTATTTGTTCTAGTTCTGTGAAAAATGCCATTGGTATTTTGATAGCAGTTGCATTGAATCCACAGACTGCTTTGGGTAGTATGGACATTTTAACTATATTAATTCTTCTTATGCATGAGCACAGCACATGCTTTCATTTATTTATGTCTTCTTCAATTTCTTTCTCAAGTCTTATAATTTTACAAGTACAGGTCTTTTACTTCCTTCGTTAAATTTATTTCTAGGTATTTTACTTTGATGCAATTGTAAATGGGATTCTTTCAGAATGTATCTATTTCTTTCAGATCATTGAATTTGTTGGCATATAATTGTTAATAGTATTTTCTTATAATCCTTTGTATTTCTGTGGTGCCAGTTTTCACTTCTCTTTCATTTCTGATTTTATGTATTTGAGTCCTCTCTCTTTCTCTTTAAGAGTCTAGTTAAAGATTTATCTTTTTTTTTTTATCTTTTCAAAGAACCAGCTCTTGGTTTCATTCATCTTTTTTTATTATATTTTTAGACTCCATCTCCTTTATTTCTGCTCTGATCATACTGTTTCCTTCCTTCTACTCACTTTGGGCTTTGTTTTTTGTTTGTTTTGCTGTTATTATTAGTATTATTTATTATGAAAATGCATTATCTATTTCAATCCCCAAAACCCTCTGAGTCATGTATTACTATGTCTATTTTGAAGATGATTAATGGAGGCTTAAGCGGGACATGTGGAGTGAGGGGGGAGCGGCAGTGTTAAGCAGTTGCCCTAGGTCACACAGCTAGCAAATGACAAAACAGGGCAGCAAAGCTTCGATCCTCCCACTACTTGAGTATACTGTAGGATAAGGTGCTAGCTGGGCCGCATGTTGAGCTGGCTGTTCTCGGGTGCAAACTGGACACAATAGGTGTCCTTAGTGATTTTGTCCATGGCACTGATGTGGAAGGCCAGGAAGGTCTCTGGGCTCAGTTTGGAGGGACAGCTCTGTGACTCCTTCCCTCTCAGCAGGCTTCTGCCTTTGTTGGCCTAGGTTGCCTCCCACTTTGCCAGGTCTTGGTAATAGAGGTCAAATACACAGGGCAAGCAGCCACTGCTGCAGCACTGGGAGGGCAAGCGCTCCACGGGCCAAAGCTGCAGCCAGGCTTCCTCATCATCCTCCTCCTTCCTCTCATCCATTGGCAATGGGCTGAGGCAGCCTGGGAGCAACAGCCAGATGCTCTTCTCAGAGCAGGACTGGCTCTGTGAGGTCAGAGGCCCACGCCCCGTTCCCTTACCTATCTACATTCCTGCACTTCCCCTCACATGATGATCCTTCTTTGGGCTTTGTTTAATGTTCTTTTTCTAGTTCCGTTAAGTGTAAGCTGAAATTATTCATTTTGCTGTTCTGATTGAGTGTTTTCTACTACTTCTTCTTCCAAATAACTGATTCAATCCTCTGCTTCATCTAATTCAATATTGATTCCTTCTAGTGTATACTTCATTACGGTTATTGTAGTCCTCATTTCTAACTGGTTCTTTTTTATGGTTTCTATGTCCTTCTTTATGCTTACTATTTCTTTGTTGAAGTTCTCACTAAGTTCCTTGAGCATCCTTCTAACAAGTGTTTTGAACTATGTATCTGATAGGTTGGCTTGTCTCTATTTCATTTAATTCTTCTGGAGTTTTCTCCTGCTCTTTCATTTTAGACATGTTTGTTTCCTCATTGTGGCTGCCTCCCTGTGTTAGACTGGACACAAGTGGTAGACTGGACACAAACCTAAAACTATCTGATCCTAGAATTATGTTCTGCTAGGCTATAGTGCCTCTTAAATTGAGTCCAATATGAAAGCCACCAGGCACATAGAGCTGTTTAACTTTAAATTAACTTAAATGAAATAAAATTAAAAACCAGCTTTTCAGTCACATTAGTTGCACAGCAAGTGCTCAATAGCCACACGTGGCTAGTGGCTCTCATATTAAACAGCACAGATAGAGACCACCACAGAAACTTCTATTGGTTAGTGCTGATCTAAATACTTAAGTGTTATCATCCTCAGACTTCTACTTTGGTAAAGTGTTATTAGTCTAAAGCACAGTTTCTCAGTCTTGACACTATTGAAATTTGGGGCTGGAAAATTCTTTGTTGCGGGGCTCTTCTGGTGCATTGTAGGAAGAGCCTACATGTTTAGCAATATCCCTGGCCTCTACCCACTAGATGTCAGTAGCACACCTTCTCTTTTGTTGTTTCAACAGTTTTTATTGTATTTCCCACCCATGAGTTTTTAAAAGTACCACTTGACTTCTGGGACTCTATAGATCATTTCTTTTTTTTTTTCTTTTGATTTTATTAAATTTATTGGGATGACATTTGTTAAGATAATTATATGTCTCAAGTTTAAAATTCTATAATACGTTATCTGTATATTGCATTGTGTGTTCACCACCCAAAGCCATCTCCTTCCGTCACCATATATTTGACCCCCTTTACCCTCTTCTGCTTCCATACTGTTTCCATCTATAAGTTTTTGTTCATTTGTGCCTTTCTGTTTTATATCCCACATATGAGTGAAATTAGATGGTTCTTGACTTTTCCTGTCTACTTATGGAAAACAGTTACAGAGGATCCTCAAACAAATGAAGAATAGAACTACCATATGACCCAGCAATCTATCTTCCGGATATCAACCTGAAATTTTTGAAAACATTTATTTGTAAAGATATATGTACCCCTAGGTTCATTGCAGTATTATTCACAGTAGCCTTCTCCCTAGTTTTGACAACTAAAAATGTCTCCAGACATTGGCAAATGTCCCACACCCCTGCTGACAACCTCTAGATTAAGATTAGCATATGTATTTGAAGTAATTAAACAGCAAATTTTTTCACTGCCAAAACTTGGCCCTTTGAAAACAGGCCATTTTCCCAAAACTCATTTTTTCTAGTGAATCATAGTTTACAGCAATTTGCATTGAATGGGTGGTTTTAATAGCTACTAACGATTTCATGAAAGAGTAAAAAAACATTTAAAGCAGCAGAATGGGAGTGAAGATACCAATAAGGGATTACTCTAATGTACTGTATGATTAGCTGCTCAAATTTCCTACCCATTAACCATAACTATGAAATTGTGAAGGAAGGATAAGAAATAAATTGGTTTAAAAAGCTAAAAGAATGTTAAAGTAGAGAAACAGTAAATGACAGGAATAATCAAATCACATTCTACATTTTGGCTACTAATTTCCAGAAATAACAAAAAATTATGCTACTTCAGAAATTGAAGAAAGAACTCCAAAAATGCTATAAAGTTGTCCCAACAGAAAATAGGCTTTCAAAGGATAAACTAGTGGAAACATTCTCATATAAAATGCTGAAATTTTGGTTACTGATGAAATGATATCTACTTTTCTACATTGTTCATATATTCCCAAGAAAACTAAACCTCCCCATAACATATGGAACACTTCTTTGAATGTTGCTAAAGACAAAATGAAGGGAGTGGGGAAATGGCGTAGATGATAGAAACTTTGTTCGTCTCTCTTAAGGCCAAATCAAAGTTGTAACAGAAACACGGAACAAACAACAGCAAAGTCACCTGGGGTCAAGATGAAGAGAAGCACTACAATTAGGGAGAAAATAAGAAGTCATCCTGCAACAGTAGAAGATAGGAGGGGGCAAAGATGCGAAGCTGCCTGGTCCAAAGTGGCTGAATGGGGCAGAGGCTGCTGCAGCTGCAGAGGCCTCTTTTAAAGGGGCTGTGTCTACGAGCTGACTTTCACAGTGACTTTCACTGCTCGCTCTGAACATCAGAGCTGGGTTGGCTGCTTAGGGGACACCAGGAACTTACAGGGAGACACTGAGTTGTTGGAATGAGAGTCCAAGCAGAAGTGCTAGCAGTATCCATTGTTCCTCTGTTGAGCCCTCCCCCCTCCCAGTGTGCAGGCTCAGCACTGCCATAGCTGAGATGTCATCAAACTGGATAACAGAGGTCGCTCCACCCAGAGGATTCCCTGAAATTCTGCATCCTGCAACTCATGGCCCCGCCCAAGCCTCATCCAGTTGTGTCCTCAGGGAGCCCAGTGCTCCTTGTTGAGCCAACTCCAAGACTAACACTGGTGGCAGCTGGCCTCAGTTTCTGGTGTGGCCTCTTGAGGCAACCGTAAGTGCAGCATCTGTGGATTCCTTTGTGAATCCTAACAGGTGGCCCTGGAAGGGCACAGGCTGGGGCTAAACTTGGCCTGCAGCTGAACCCCTCTCAGGACTGTGCCTCCGGACACCTTCTACACAAAGCCTCACTAATAAGACCAGGAGACTTAGGAGATTTGCTTAGTACATAGAAACAGACACAGAAAGGCATTCAAAATTGGAAAACAAAGAAGCAGAAACCATATGAGAGAAGAGAACAGAGATCCAGAATAATGGAGTCAAGCAAACTAACAGATGCAGAGTTTGAAACACTGGTTATAAAGATGCTCAATGAACTTAGGGGAAGTGTAGATGAACTCAGTGATAACTTTAACAAAAAGATAAAAAAAACATAAAAATGGAAATGGAAATTATAAAAGGGAACCAGTCAGAAATGAAGAACACATTATCTGAGATGAAGAATATATTAGAGGGAATCAATAGAGTGGATAAAGAAGAGGATCGAACCACTGATATAGAGAATGGGGAAGCCAAAGACGCTCAATCAGAATGGCAAGAAAAAAGAAGCCAAGACTGTTATAATAATTTAAGGAGCCTATGGGACACTATTAAATGTAAAAATATCTATGTCATAGGGGTACCTGAAGGAAAACAAGAAGTTGAAGAGCTATTTGAAGAAATAATAATGGAAAACTCCCCTAACCTGGTGAAGGACATACAACCCTAGGAAGTTCAGAAAGTCCCAAAGAAGACGAACTCAAAGAGACCCACATCAAGACACATTAAAATTAAAATGCCAAAGGTTGAATACAAGGAGAGAATCTTAAAAGCAGCAAGAGAAAAGCAGTTAGTTACCTACAAGGGAGCACCCATAAGACTGGCAGCTGATTTCTCAAAAGAAACTATGTAAGACAGAAGAGCTTGGCACAAAATATTCAATGGGATGAAAATCCAGGATCTACAACTAGGAATACTTTATCTGGCAAAGCTATCGTTTAGAGTTGAAGGACAGATAAAGAGCTTCTCAGACAAAAATAAGCTAAAGGAATTTATCACCATCAAGCCAGTATTACAGGAAATGTTGGAGGGACTTCTTTAAGAAGAAAAAAAAAACATGTATCAAAAATATGAATAAAGAATGGTAATAACTACATTCCTATCAACAAGTACCTCAGATGGAAAAGCATTAAGTGCTCCAACCTAAAGATAGAGTGGCTGAATGGATAAGAAAACAAGACTCCTACATATCCTGCCTACAAATGACTCACTTCAGATTAAAAGACACACACAGACTAAAAGGAAGGGGATGGACAAAGATATTGCCTTAATGGACCTAGAGGGTATTGCACTGAATGAAATAAGTCAGATAGAGAAAGACAAATATGCATGATATCACGTACATGTGGAATCTAAAGAACAAAACAATGACAACAACAACAAAAATGGAAATAAACTCAGATTCAGAGAATATTTTGAGGGTTACTAGATGGGAGAGGGGTTGGGGGGATGGCGAAAAAGAGCAAAGGGATTAAGTATAAATGGATAGATACAAAATAGACATAGAAATATAAAGTGTAGCATAAGGAAAATAGATAACAATGTTGTAATAAATATGTAAGAGGCAGATGGATACTAGATTTAGTAGGGTGATCACTTTGTGAGTTATATAGATCTCTAATCACTATGCTGTACAACTGAAACTAATGTATTATTGTATCCCAACTGTAATTGAAAAAAAAAAACTCATTGAATTGTACAATGTAAATATGAGCAACTAATTATCTATTATACATCAATAAAGCTGGGAAAAAAGACCAAATGAAACCAGTCAACAACATCTTCAGAAAAATCTCCAAAAGTTTTTAAAACCATTCCCTCCTAAATGAATTTTTACAGCATTAAATATTTTAATTATGTTACAGTCAAAAGAAACAAACTTTTGTAAACTAGTAAATATGGCAAGCAGCTTATTCAAGAACTTTCCTAAGAGTGGGTCCTCCTCTCCCGCATCCTATTCCCACACAGAAGATAAGGCTGGGGGCCTGGGACAGTGCTTCCCCCTGGTGGACACCTGCCACTCCATCTCCTCTCCTAGCGCTCTCATAAATGGAAAGTACTTCTAACAGATGCCGCAAGGTGAATAGAAGTTAGCAAAATGCAATACCCAGACTGAGTCCCTTGCCAGGAAATTGAAATTAACAGTTTTTCTTCTAAAACTAGAACGGGGGAGGGGGGGGTAAACAGGGAAGAAGGGAAGGAGAAAAGGAAGCAAAGTGCCACAGGGATCTTTATTGACCACATTAAAAACTCTTAATTACGGTGAGGAATAGAAGTAGGGTCTGAGCTGACAGACTGAATAGCTGCAGCTACATATTTCTGGTGCTGTCTGCTAGATTAGCTTATATTTTCCTTACCCTAACCGGAAGCTCACATAGGGTCAGGCTTTACATTCATCTTGCTCCCTGGGTGCAGGTAGGCCTTGGGCTCAGGAAAACAGGTTGCAGGTGGAGTGGGGAGATAGCCCTAACACTGTCAGCTACTGGAGGGATCTACAGGGTTGGATCTCCTCCAGTATCTGGGTGCCAGGGGCTACCCAGGGCCAAGAAAGAATACATGGGCCCCTGAATATCAGTAACTAGAACTCATAAAAAGTCAATATTTGTGGCCTCTAATCTTAAAAAGCAGCTCACACTGCTTTGTGGGGACGGGTAACAGGGAAGTTTTGCAGCCAAAAGGAGCAGGCTGCTACATCATTTATAATTGTTCTTCCCTGGTTGGGTTTGAGTGCCTGTTGCAGAAGCGCTCAGCCTCACCTTCCTGAATCCTATTCTTAGAGTAGGAGAAACTAATATGATGTGAGGGGCCCACGAACCTAGCAAGCAAGCTCCCCTAGAAAACTAGCAAGCATCAGAGTGACACAAGAGCATCCAGGTCCTATTGAAATGCATATTGTCAGGAGTAATCCATCCATGCCCACTAATCTATCATCATAGGTCAGTTTGACCAAGAGCTAGCCCCTGGACCACAAGATGGCAATGTGTTAACCACGGGAAAGTCTGCAGCCTAGGACATCAAAGGCTTGAGAAGACAGGCTTGGAAAGAAGGGTCAAGTTCAAGCCCAGAATATCTGAAGTTGAAAGGGTGCTGAAATGAGAAAGAGCTTGAAACAGGAGAGATGGAGGTTGCCAATATCAAAGTTGCCCTTGCTCACTATTTTGCCTTAGGCTGAATCAACCTCTGCAGCAGCCTCGCTAAGGGCCACAGTATTCCATGATGCAGGCTTTTGGTCTGTTGCTCAGAGGATGATCTTTCCTCTATCCCAGATTGTGCAGCTAGCTCTACACTGGAAGTCAGGGTACTCAGGATTCTAATCTTGGAATTGTCATTGACTGTGTGACCCAAGGAGAATCACTTAACATCTTTGGGGTCCAGTTTCCTCACTCTTAAAATGAAGACATTTTTACCCATCCCACCATTACAGGATCTAGTCTGGTTAAGAAAGTTCTTTTGCTTTTCCTTCATCTCATATACTTGCATAAAGTATAATTCGAGAGTACTATTTTCTCCCTTCTTTCAATAAGCATATTCACTGATCCCGTGATAATTCTCTTGTCACCTGCTGTCATTCTGTCTAAGAAAATAACAGAATTTAATAGCTAATTATCTTAAGCAAGAGCTATATCTACAACAAGTTCAGAATTTAAACACCAAAACTGGTATCCTAGCAACTCACTTCATTAGAGTGGGGTGCCAGAGGCTAGTGGCATGGTGTCAAAGCTTACAAGGATATATGTGGCTCTGAATACAGTAGTCTCTCCTTATCTGTGTTTTGGCTTCTTGTGCTTTCAGTTACCCATAGTCAACCGTGGTCCAAAAATATTAAATTAAAAATTCTAGAAATAAACAATTCATAAGTTTTAAATTGCTCACTGTTCTCAGTACCATGACAAAATCCCATCTTGGTTATCAGATCGACTGTTGTGGTATCACGGTGCTCTGTTCAAGTAACCCTCATTTTACTTACTAAAGGCCCCAAAACCATTCACATAACTTTTAATAGAGTATATTATTATAATTGTTCTATTTTATTATTAGTTATTGTTGTTAATCTCTTACTGTACCTAATTTATAAATTAAACTTTATCACAGGTATGTATGTACAGGAAAAAAACATAGTATTTATAGGGTTCAATACTACCCCTGGTTTCAAGTATTCACGGGACGGGGGTAGGAGAGCTTGGACCGTATCCCTTGTGGATAAGAGGGGATTACAGTCTACCCATTTCCACCATTGGTCAAACATCTCCAACTCATATAATAAATGTATACACCTATATGTAACATTTAGAATGCAATTGTGATCTAAAGAGAACTGTGAAGCAATCCTGTGTTTCCACCCAAATTCAACTTTCAAGGCCTACTAGGGTTCCTTAAAAGGGTACAATATAGCCAAGTTGTGATTCTGGGAACCCTCTATGTGGGTGGTGTTGGTGAAGATGGAGGGTGGAAAGAAAGCAAAGGCTTACAAGTGGAAGCAGTGAATGTTTGAACGGCATGATTTCCCTTCCAGTCTTCCTCTCCCACTACCGCTGGAGCCCTGGAAAAAGCTCAGAGAAGAGGACTCAAACACCACATCAAATACCTGGAAGACTACACATTGTACAGCTTGGAACAAATTTTAAAAATTGACATCTCAGGATATTTATGGTGATTGTGTCTGCTCATCCAAATTCCCCTCCCTCTTTCCATCCCTCTCCCCTCCTTTCTCTCCTCTCTCCCATTTCTTGCCCTCAGCGTCCTGCATCCCCTTATATTTTCATTTTTAGTCACAGTGGCTGCTGACTGGTGCCAGAACGAAAGGTTTCAGTGTAACCGAAACACATTATTTAAGTGAATTATTACTGCGAACGTTGTTTTAATGGTGTTACTAGTCAATGAAATTAGCCTGGTAAAATCTAGGTTTATGGGACGCTTTATTTTAAGACGACGTGGACTAGGTTTCTTGACACGTGCATGTTGAAACCTATAGTTTTGCCCCAGTGTCTCTCCCTAGCCCTTGGTTATATAAATATCCTCCTTCCTCTGCGCAGCAATCCCTTCTCAGACCTTTGAGCCATTCCTTACAAACTTGGTGAAGGCCTCAGGGTGCCACAAAATACCCCTGCACCAAGAGGTCGGTTATCACAATGCGGAGGAAAGGAAACCCCAGGAATAACTGGCATTTCCAGGTCAGTCACTGTGGCTAGGCTAAATTTTGCCTTTGGCGCTTGCTTCCCTCCTTGCCTTGGCAAGTAAATTAAGCATCGATCGCAACGGCCTTAAGAAGACGCCCCAAATGGATGGATCCCTAGCTCCCTGACTCTCAGGTGAACCAGGTAGGGGCGGCGGCTGGAGTGAGAAAGTCTAAAAGTCAGAAGCCCCGTGGGGCGTCCATCCGCTCCGCATGGCTCTCCTGGCCACCATGTCCTGGAAACTCACACCCCGCACGCCACCGCTTTCCCACGCACACGCATAACACATCTGCGTAAGACCTCCCAGGTGCCTGGCGCCCCCAAACAGTGGGCGAGATGCAGCTAGTTCGAGCCCAGGATCCCCTCCATGCCCGCCGCCCAGCTCCGGGTGGCTCCCAGCTGCCCCTCTTGGCGGCGAGCGCCCGGCTTGGGTAGATGGAGGCTCCTGCACCGGCACCCTCCACTCCGTGGAGTCCAGTTGGAGCCCTCACCGCGCCCACCACTTACTCTGAAGTCTTCAGACAACCATAGAACCCAGCCATGGTGCTTCCAAGGGAGTGGGCGGCCAGTCACAAGCCTTGCCCGCTGGGGTTCATAGGAGCCAGCGCTTCAGGCGGGCCGGCGGGGCTGCCGCGTGCAGAGATCTCTGCACGCCCAGCGCTCACATGGACGCAGCCCCAAACCAGCCGGCCGATGCAACAACCAGTCAGATAAAGTTTCTTTTCCAAGGCCTCTCGTTGTCTTCTGAACTAGGTCCAAAGAAGGCTGGGCTTCTTACAAGGTTAGGAACTGTTAACTCCCCTTTCCCCCCTGCTTGCAACTTTCCCCGACCGCAGCATCCTTGGTGCAAAATACCAGATGCTCTTTCTTAGGCTCTCTGTATCCCTGCAGGCCGATGAATGTGAGGAGGAGTTTGGAGGGGAAGAAGCTCTAAGGAATTAGTAGAGACTTTTACCCGAGCAGAGAGGGACACTCCACAGCTTTCGGAAGCAAATGTAAATTAGTCGTTTTCAGGCAGTTTTGATTCTCCAGGCCGGAGGGAGGGATGGGGGCGGGGGGGGGAGGGGGGAGAGGAAACCTAAAAGGAAATTTAAATAGCAAGACTGCAAGCATTCCCACCCCAATCTGAACACTATTTTTGACCCGTCTGAATTGTTAAATCCTGAGGGAAACGATTTACTTCCTAAGCAAGTCTGGTGTCACAACAACAACAAACAAGAATGTCCTTAAAGTTGTGAAAGAAATCTCAATTCCCTTGAGACGAGAGTCCCCACCAAACATTGTGCATACACAGTGGATCCCAGTTATAACATGGCTTACATGACATGGATTCAGATATATTGCTGATCAGATTATGTCTGCAGAAAACCAAAAAAACAAGAGAGAATAAAAGTGTGACCTAATGAGGGCTGCCTGGAAGATCCAATAGGGCACCTTTCCCAATCCCAGTTCGATAAACTGGTGTCCCTGCCTTGGCACCTGAGACGCAGAGATTGGCAATATTTTGAAGTATCTAGTGAGAGTGTGAAAAGCAAAGCAAATGCAGATGCAAGCTTTTGGCTTTTTTAATTACTGAGAGAAATCAAGGGTTTAAAAAGGTCATGGTTTGCCCTATGCAGGCATTCAGGGGTGGGGGTGGGGAGCAGTCATTAAACACCGCAGGACTAGGCTTGATCTGACAGCCTTTTTAAATCTGGCTTCCCTGAATAAGAAGGAAGAAAGCCAGTTGGGGCCCTTCCGGGGGTTGGTGGGGAGGGGGGTGTCTTGGCTAGTCTGTTGCAGAGGGCCTGCTCTCTTCCTTCAGTCTGCAATAAGTAACACCCTGTTTCTGGAATTACATTGACTGAGTAGACTGGGGTTTCTGCAGTGGACAGCATGGAGCCCTCTCTTTTTAGTTTGGGAGGATTGGAGCACAACTGACCAAGGACTAGATTTACATAGTAGATGTTGAATTCCGACCTGTGGTTAAAGTATCTAGCTAGAATTCCTTTCTAGTTAGAATTTATAATCAGTTCTCTATTGTTTATATGTGGCTTACCCATTTAGTAGATTTTCTGCAATTACGTTTACTTAAAGAATAACTTCTGGGGTACCTACCCCCGGAGAGTGGTTAGGAAAGATCAGTTTTAATATTGGCTAGAGAAGAAGCTAATTAGGAGGGCAAATCTGTGTCATTCTCCTCCCACCCAAACACACATGGAAAGTTTTTTGATTATGCATGCTTTGTGCTTATTTGACCAACTCCTTTCCTTCAATGTTGTGAACAATCAGGAGTAGAAGGTCCACAGAAAATCCAGCCTGTAATTCCCAGACTGTACCAATGGCTCCTTCTCCTGAACTCTCACAGCACTTGTGGTCAAGGCTCTGAAGTTAGAACTGGGTTCAAATTCTGACTCTGGCTAAGTGTAAGAGGTACGATAACCTCATTGGGGTTTTGTGGGGAAATGTCTTTGTTCTTGGGAGATACATGCTGAAGTATTTAGAGGTGAAATGTAATTGAAGTGTAATGTGTCTGCAATTTATGCTCAAATAGGTTAGAAAAAATACGTAGGGGTGTGTGTGGAGGGGGTGAGGGGAGGGAGAGAGAGAGGGAGAGGGAGAGGGAGAGGGAGAGGGAGAGGGAGAGAGAATGATAAAGTAGAAGTAGTAAAATGTTAACAGCTGGTGAATCTTGGTGAAGCCTATATGGGTCTTCGCTATTCTTTCAACTTTCGTAGTTTTGAAGTGTTTTTGAAATTAAAAATTGGGAATAAAATTTTAGCTCTGCCTCCTTTATCAACTCTGTAGCAGTAAATAAATTATTTACTCCTTGCAAATCTGAATTCCATTGGCTCGAAAATGGATATCAATTAAACCCACCCCCATAGGGTTGTTATGAGGATTAAAATGAGATAACAAATGTAATGTCCTTAGCATGGTCCCTGCCCCTTAGGAAGCCCTCAATAACTGATAGGAATTGCTATTATCATTCCATTGTCATTGAACATTTGATTACATACTATCTTTCATTGTTCTTGAGGTGTTTCGAGTACATATATCCTATCTCCTTAACTTGGCCTTTAAGTTTCTAGAGGGTAAGACACATTTCTTACATTTTTTTCTTGTACTATAGTAGCTGGAACATCACTTTGTAAGTTATAGATAGTGAATGGAATGCCTTGTTGATTTGACTTTGAGGTTACTGTTCTGTGGGATTTGTGGTCATAGCATTGACTTGAAAATGATCACGTGCCCAAAGGCCAGTCATTATTTATGACAAACCAGTAGAAGAGAATGTTAGCACAGCATGGTGAGAGCTGGGTAAGAAGATATGATTACAAAAACAACAATTTGGGGGATACATTTTTTTTTACTTCTTAAACGAAGGTAGATGCCTTCATGCATGGCCAAACTTTGGGGGAAAATGTCCACCTTTTGTAAATACCAGTAGGGCATACATTTCATTACTTGGCTTTCATGATGGGGATGACCTCTGCTAAGCAAGTTGGGCATGATGTTAAGATGCCAGAACAATAAGGCAGATTTTCAGGGCTAGCAAGGCCTAGCTGCCCTTCTCAACAAAAGGAAGAGTGTAAACATCATGAGTAACCCCCGGTTCTTGGATAAATGACTGTTGCTTTCAAAAGGAATCCAATCTTCCTAGCTCTAACTGATGATTCCAGTGAGTCTGAAATATGCAGAATAAATTCAACTGAAACCTTCAGCACTGACTCAAAAACCTTGCCCAAGACATCTGGCTCTTGAAAAAAATCCCTAAAATCACTAGAGTCTGAAATGGAGAATGGTGAAACTCCCTCACTTCAGAGCAGATGCAAGCCATTTCAGAAGGTTCCTCTCAGTCCCTGTCTCTCCTACCTTTCCTTTTGGATTCTGCACCTCTCCTTTCTCTTTCCCTCTCCTCTTAGTCTACCTCCTAAGGCTCACTGAACCACTTCCCACTAAAGGCTGGCAAAGAGGTGGTGAGTTTAGGGATTAGGAATGAGAGAGACAAAGCAGTTTAGTGTCTGAATCTGTGTGACCTTGCTTATCACAGCATCCCAAATGAAGTAACATCTCACAAAGCCTGAGAAGATAAGCTAGAGAGCTGAGTTATGGCTTCTATGGAGCCATTCATCCAGACATCTCAGAGTGCCTTCAGAATACAACACCCTAGGGAGCCCAAGGACAAGTGAGATTCAGGAATTAAAGACCAACAGAGCCAGAACCGGCTCTAAGGGAGCTGGAATGGGGAAAACTACACCGTGGGGCAGGTACCTTCCCAAACTCTCAATATTTGTAAACACGTCAATTCTGATGCAAATTAACATTAAGGTGAGAGGAAGTGGAGATGGAGAGGAGAAAGCTAGTAAGATACTAAGATGGGAGAAGGGGAGAGGAGAGGATGCTTCCCTAGGATTGAAAGGCTAAAAGGGAGGAATGTTTACATAATGATTTGCTAAGGATAGTTCCCAGTCCTGACGACTTATTTCTTCAAATCTTCTTCCCACTCTTCCTCCACCAGCCATCCTTCAGTGTGATTGAGCATCTCCTTCCACATGGACATCTTGGATTGGGGGAAGGAGAAAACAGTAGAAAAGTCACCATCACTTGCCACACTCCATGCTTGTGCTTGTAGTGGAGGAGAGTGACCAGATTTGGAGGAAGTTTGTCTTTTATAGAATGTTTAAAATGTAGTTTTATTATTCTCAGCCTATATATCCAGTAACACAAACTTGGCTCTAGGTATAGTCCTAGGGGACTTTCCTGACAGAACAGAGACAGAAGAGTTTGTAAATCTATATTCTAAATGCACATCAATCTATCTGCTTGCTTGATTTGCCCTTGTTTCAGATTTTCCCTTTCCTAAGTGGAGACTGGAGCTCAGATGGGGCCAATGATGTTGGGAGTGAAAAGTCCAAGGATATGGCAGATCCTTGCCAGTTTCTTGCTGGATACATTTATTTCCTTTCCTTGGGCTGTGTGAAAACTCCAAAAATGACTCCCTTCACTTCACCCAGCTTCCTGGCCCCCAAGATCCTGGGAATGGAACAGTGCTCAGGAAGGAGGAGGGATCCAATTTTTTTCCCCCTGCCTCCAGCCATGGCCAAAATAATGATCTCCAACATGAAAATCACCAGGAAAGAGAAAGAACACACATTTATCACTCACACTTCACTTAGCCTAGAGCTTAGAACTGTGAGGCAGCTGGGGCCCCACAGCTACCATCTCTGGGATCAGAATCTCTCCTAAGCCGTACTTCCCCTACAGGCAGCACTGTCCAAAGTCTGCCTAATTCCCTTCACCCAACCATCAGCCTAGGGAGCAAAGGCCCATCCAGGGATGCCACCCCTGCTGAAGGAGGGACACATGCTTAGCACAGTAAGTAAATTGATTTTTTACCCCCTAGCCAGGCAGAAAACTGTTCTGGCTTCCTTTTCCAGGCAGCTGAGAGGAAAGCAAACTCCCTACACTGGCCTACCCAAACAGCCTCCTGCTGTCATTTTATTTCCTTCATTACTTAACATTCTGGAGGAGTTCCTAGACCTTCCTCCTAGTTCACTGGCATCCTGAGTTGAATGACTTGTCAGTGAAACAAGTAAGGGCATGTAGCCAGAGTAGCTGGCCTCCAAGAACTCTGCCCCCCCCCAAAAAAAAAGAAAGGAAAAAATAGTCAAAAAATTCTAACAGCATACAAAGTTAGGAAATGACAAAATGTGTAAGGCTTGCGCTACTCTTCATCCCCCCAAAGTCCATACTCTAATTCTTGGGTTCCTTCCAGGAAACAAAAAGTTATATGCATTTATATTTTTGGTTCTTTTTATTTACAAAAGCAAAAACCAAACAAACAAATAAATAGTGCTCTTCACTGCTTTTTCATTTGCTTTTGTTCTATCTAATAAACTTATCTTGGTACTCTTCCTCCCAAGCCAGGAAAGTGTCCCTCATTTTTTGATAACTGTACACCAACAGACTCTCAAACGTTCCTTGGGAATGAAAACTTGAGGACTGCTACAATGGCCTCTCGTACTCACCCCCAAAGTCTCTGTCCTGTTTCCTCAGCACCTCAGAGCCTTGCTGTGTGCCCGGTGATAATAGCTCATAATAGTAATTGTGCCAACAGTCTAACATATTACTTGTCTCAAGTCATAAAGAGCACAGATCTGCTAAGAGAGGGTCCCAAAGAGTGGTGTTAATGGTGGGAGGTTCAGGGATCATGGCAGGTCAAGTGCAGAGGCTATTTGAGTTGAGGTGGAATGGGAAAAAGGTATAGATTTTCAGGCCACCTCCTATATGCCACCTACTTAATTGCTGAATTTAATTGCTCTAATAAATTACCACCAGCCTCAAAACCAAAACAAGGGCCCGGGAGAAGGAGGTAAACAGGGGAACAGAGGGTATTTTTTTTAATTAAGCTTTTTATTTTGAGATAGGTTTATATGCAATTGCAAGAAATAATACAGAGAAATCCCATGTAGCCTTTACCCTATTTCCCTCAAAGATAACAGCTTGCAAAACTACAGCACACTATCACAACCAGGGTATTGACATCAATACAATCAAGATAGAGAACATTTCCATCTCTACAAGGATCCTTCATGTTGCCCTTTTTATATAGCCACACCCACTTCTCTACCACCCTAACCCCCTCCTCAACCCCTGGAAACTACTAATCTGTTCTCCATTTCTATAATTTTATCATTTCAAGAATGTTATATAAATAAAATTACACAGAATTAGTGCAGCCACTATGGAAAACAGTATGGAGTTTCCTCAAAATAAAATAAAAATAAAACTACCATATGATCCAGCAATCCCACTTCTGGTTATATACCTCAAAGAATTGAAAGCAGGGACTTGAAAAGAGATTTGTACACCCATGTTTATAGCAGCATTATTTTCAATAGCCAAAAGGTGGAAGCAATTCAAATTTCCATCAACATATTGGATAAACAAAAGATGGTATATACACACAATGGAGTATCAGCCTTAAAAAGAAAGGAAATTCTGACACATGCTGCAATATGGATGAAGCTTTAAGACATTATGCTGAGTAAAATAAGTCAGTCACAAAAAGACAAATACTGTAAGTTTCCACTTATATGAGGTACCTAGAGCAGTTGAATTCATAGAAACAGAAATTAGAATGGTGGTTACCAGGGGCTATGGGGGAGGGGAGGATAGGGAGTTATCATTTAATGGGTATTGATTTTCAGTTTTGTTAGATGAAGTTTCTATAATTAGATGGTCGTGATGGCAGCCCAACAATATGAATGTACTTAATGCCACTGAATTGTACACTTATAAATAGTTAAGATGGTAAACTTTATGTTATGTGTATTGTACCACAACTTAAAAAAAATTAATGAGTGCAGGAGGCTGGAGGGGAGATAGAGACCTGGTCCAGATTATAAAAGGGAGACCACAACTGGGAAAGTGCTGTTAAAGGAACAGTGTCAGGCCACAATTCTCAGCATGCTATAGGTCTCATCTTGTTAGGCTCCTTCAAGCCTAAAGATTTCTCCTCCATTTCAGTACTTTTCACCTTGGAAACCAAGACAATAGGAAATGAAATTTATTTACATGTTAATATACCCACATAGGTTCAAAGAAAGAAAATAACCCCTTTCCTAAGTAGTAAAATTACCTCTCCAACAGGCTGACATTTTAAAAAGAACTTGACCAAGAACTTCCCATGGCTCTTAAGATAAAGATCAAACTCCTTAGCAAGGCTTGCTGACTTTGCAGCCTCAAGTCTTACCATACTTCCCCTTGATGTCCTCTCTGCACCACCACATGGACCTTCTTGCAGGCCCACCAAAGGGCCCTCTACCTGAAAAACTCTTCCCTCTACTCTTTGCCTAACTAAAGTCTACTTATCCCTCAGGTTTCAGCAAAATCCTCACTGCTTCCAAGAAGCCCTCCCCGATCTCCTGACAAGTCAAAACCCCCCTATTATGTGCAATCCTAACATATAACTCATTTCTAGAACATTTCACAAATGTATCTTAACATTCTCTGATTACGTGATTAATGTCTGGCTTACCAACTAGACTATAAAGTGCATGAAGGCTGAGACCATGTGTGGTTTTGCTCAACACTGTAACCAGCACTATGCTTGGCCATAGTAGAGAGCTTAACAAATAAGCGTTGAATGAATAAAAGTACAAAATAAAATATTTACAAAAAATTAAAATAATATACAGCCAAATTTCCAAAGTACAGATTTCTGATCTTAAGAATCCCAAAATAAAAGCAGTAGGATGTTTCCCTAGATCTTAAAGCTTCTCAAAACTCTTTCTCTTAAGATGACTACATTCTGATTAGATGAGACAAGTTCGCAGAAACTAAATCTGCTTACTTCCCCCCCATATCCCTACTTGCTCCCCAGTCATATGGCCCTCAGTGTCACCTGCCCATACATCAGGGGTGTGTTCTGTTGATATCCATCCATAAGGAGTCAGCCCTTTAGCCCAGTAAGCATAATATAGGATCCAAATTCAGTGTGGTTACAGCAAGAAGATACCAGTTCCTTTGTGCTCCCCACTCAGAGCTGAGAGGCTAAAAGGTTGCAGATGGATGGCTAAATTCTGGGCACCTGGAACACAAAAAGTTCAGGGTAAGGGGCAAAACTTCAGGGCTGGAAAGGAGGGAAGAAGCACCCAGAATATCTATTTAAGAGTCAAGAAATATAAGTCCTCTGCTATCCACACAGCCCCTAAGCCCTGCCTAACTGGAGGCAGGTGGGAACTGCCAGCAGATTCCAGATAGGAGTCATAAAGAGATTATTCTTCCATAACTTGACACTTCTGTTCATCTGCAAAGATAAATACAGACCTAACAGAAAGGGTTGCCTTCTGATGTATGAGGACTATGTGACCAGGTATCTGGGAGCCAAGAGAGTTGTGATCCCAATTCCCACATCTTTATATCTGTGGAGTGATATTTTTGTTGGAGATGGGAAGTTGATTAATTTTTGACACCATGTAAAAACTGGTATTTCCTGACCAAATACCAGCAGCCAGAAGTTTATAAATTAAGACTTTATGGTTCTGTTGTTTGAAAATCTGTAACTTGCTTTGGTAATAAAGCTTTAGTTTCTTATAAGAAATGCTATGCGCTAGGTAAATAGAAGCTATAACATGTTCCACTGACAGTATGGCTTCTGCATGAGCAGCCAGTGAAACGTACACTATCAGCCTGGACTACAGAGGCAAATGGCAAAAGCAAGCCACACACTGTCACCAGAGTTGAGGGAAGCTCATGGAGTAGGCAGAAATCAAACAAAACTTCCAAGACTTTGCTGAAATGTATCCTGAACAAGGTGGCTTTGTGGTTGCTTCCTGGCCTGATTCTTCCCTGCACATGACCACTTAGCACCTCTAGGACTTTGCTCATGCTGGTCTTTCGTCACCCGTGCCCCAGAGAGAGAATATTGGCTGGAGTGTCAGTAACTCTAACCCAAGCAGGTCCCCACTCCTCTCTTGCTATATATATATTTTTTTTTAATCTAGGAAATGAGAAGTTTGGGCCAGAATCTAGTAACCAGATATCTTCTCTGGTCTCTCTAAGCTCTGATGACTTCTAAATTGTCCTGAGAAGAACCTAGAATGCCTTGCCCCATCTGTCTGTCTCCTCTTTCTAGGCAGAGAAACAGCACTCATCTCCTTCAGGAAGCCTTGCCTTATTATGAATTTTACCCAATCCTAGCCTCAGACTGCATATCTCATTCCAGTCATCTCATGGGTGCCTTTTGCTAGGTAGGTCCTTTAGTACAGGAATTGTGCTTTCTAGTTCTTTTGTCTCACACTCCATCCTCAATAAGTAGTAGAGTTCTTCTAAAACTGGTGTGCAATCCAAGCTGTCAATTGACTAGCTAACTGATCAAGTGGTTACATACTGAAGAAAAAAAGAAAACTAGAAGATTTTCTGAAAGAAAAGCAACAGTGGTTACAGTTAAACAACATTCCTAAATAGACCAAATCTAGTTAAGAATAAAAATTCTATAGTCAGATGCTGATATATATGGATTCAAAACCTAGCTCTATTGAGTACTAACTGGGTTCATGAACAAGTCATTCATGCTCCCTGAACCTCAGTTTTCAAATCTATAAAAATAGGCATAGTAAGAGTACTACCTTGGGGCTGTGACCTAGTTTCAGTGAGATCATGCATAAAAAGTCCTCAGCGCAGTATCTAGAAATAGGAAATGCTCCGAGCTGTTAGTTCTTTAGTGATGATGGTGATGATGGTGATGATGATGATGATGTCAACCTACCCCAGGAAGCCAGACCTCAAGACAGAATGTCCATAGGCTTGACCCACTGTTACTTCCTTCCCATTCCTATAACAGTACAAATGACTTCTAGAATCTTGAACAAATGCCTGGTTGCCTGGTTGCACACTTCATTGCAAGGAGTTAGAAAGTGATGATCTGAGATTCTCTTCTAATTGTCCTCATGACTTAGGAAAATGTCTTTATGAATAATGAGAATTCAGGGGTGGATATGTGATATGTTATGAATAGTGGCTATGGGGTGTTGGGAAGGAGAAAGTATAAAACTTTGGATATCATCGAAATCTGTTCTTGGAAGTGTATTAAGAGTGCAAAAAAAATGCATAAGGAGAGAATTCACACAGGATCTACAAATACTCCCTCAGAAACATCTCTAAGCTGGGCCTCTCTCTTATTATCCAGCTGCCTACTGGACATCTCCACCTGGATATCCCATGAGTACTTCAAGCTCAATTTGTCCAAAACTTAACTCATTTTCTCTCCTTAATCTGCAATCCCTTAAAACCTTCTTCTCCCATCCAATTTTCCAAGTCAAAAACTGGGAAGCCATCTTGAGCTGTATCTTCTCTCTCAACACTGCACTGTCAACTAATCAACAAAATGTAGATTTGAACTCCTAAATAGCTTTCTGATTCATCCATAGTTCACCCTCTCCATTGCACATCTCCAATTCATCAGTTCTCCTTAGACCAGAAAAATAGTCCTCTCAATAGTCCTTTTGCTATTACTCAACTAATTCTATCCCTACCATCTACAAAACCCCTGAAAGAAACATTCTAAAGCTCCAGTCTGCCTAAGTCAATTCCTGTTTTCAAAACACTTCCCTATCTCCCCAGGACCTTCAGGGTGAAGTGGAAACACTTGATGAGACACAAGCATTGGCCTCAGCTAAATTGCGTCCATCACTCTCTTCTCCTGAGGGCCTCAGACCATTTATATCAATTAGAGAGACAGACTATAGGCCTATGAGCTGCCCTAAATCATTATTGGTGTGCCATACTAGTTTACACTTCTATATCACCTCTACCCAGAAAGTACTTCCTCTCTTCCTCCTCCAACCTGGTGAATCTTACTTACTTTCTCTGTGAGGTCTTCCCTGTCCTCTTCTCCCTGACTATAGCCTTTCTTTTGTATACTGGTGTTCTATATAAAGACTTGAACACACCTGTCACATTGAAATTGTCTGCTCAAACTGAGGCCTCTCCAAGGTAGTGACAATATCTTATTCATCTCTATATTTTTAGCACTTAACACAATACCAAAATTCATCTTGTAACACTAGCCAAAAGTAAGCATTCAATAAAGGTTTGTGAAGCAAATTCATGGCCTTGCTAAGTCTCAGTCCCCAATAACAACAGGTCAGTTGGAGGGTTCCTGGACTTTGGCCAGAACAAGATCTGAGAAATTTCGAAAAACTTGAGGTCTGGCCTTGGCTGGTGCTCAGTGTGACTCCTTATCCTGAATCCGACTCCTCCATATCCACTCCCCAGATAAGAAACACAAAGAGAAATAGAGAAGCAGTATCACATATCTTTGAAACTTTGGTTACATAATTCCTCTACTGTCTCCAAATCTCCCCTCGATCCCTGAAGGCCTAGTTTGGAGCTTCTCCATGAAGCAAGACCATTCTTACTCCAGCCCAGCAAAGGATTTCTCCTCCTCTGAACTCCTAGAAAACTATTTTCTTGAGCAAGTGTGGCACCCATTACAGACCACCTTATTGAGTTAATTTAGTTGGCTTTCCAGGGAATCTCAGAATGTCAGAGCAGGAAGAACCCTGGGAGATCATCTGGTCTGACTGTGTCATTGTGCTAAGGATCCCAAAGGAGGGAGAAGTGGCTCACCCTAAATCTCAAGTGTCCTAGAGAATGGACTTCTATAGATTCCTGGGCCCCACACTAGACCCATGAAATAAGAATAAAGGTCTGGGGGATATCACTTAAGAAGCCACAAACTACCCTATACTACATCTACATTGTGTCTTCCCAACTGGCTCACCAGAGGCTATTTGACAGCAGAAGCTCTTTTTTCCTAGCTTTCTGCATCCTGCACAGCATTCAGCACAGTAGTGTCCTATAAAGTTTTCTTCAGTGATTAACTCCTGGGCTGCTTCCCCATGAGTAACCTCAAATGAATGAAGAAACTCAACTTGAAGTTAGTCTAGCTGAGGACACCAAGGAAGAGGTGGCGTTGGTAGCCCTCCCCAAACTCTGATTTCTATCTGATTTTCCAAGTGCTGAGGTCATCCCTGACCAAAACTATTTCAGGTTAGAAAATTCTACTTCCTAGGAGGATAGAGGGTAAATTACTTGGATTCTCTCACACATTTTTCTTAACTTTACTTTTGGGAGAAAAATCAACATTCCAAAACACACATGCGCACACACACACACGCACACACACAGATGAACATGCACAAATGCATGATTACCTGGGTATCTACTGGGGTCACAATCTTACACTCTGTTGGTTTCTATCTTCAGCTTGGGCAGTGATCTCAGATGGTCAGGAAACATAATCACCGCACAGAGACATTACAGTGATGAGGATAAGCTCTTAAGGCAGGAAGGTAGCTTCAGACACTTTGGTAACTCTTCCAAGAAGAAAGGTGACTAAATAGGCTTTCTGCTCAAGCCTCAGTTTTATAGAAATTCCCATCTAGGCTCTTCCCTAAGATTCTGACCAGTCAAAGTTTCACTCTGCTAAGAAGGCCAGATACCTTAGGCCTAGCAACCCACTAGCTCCAATGACCCTTTAGCCAGAGGCCTCTGGGAAGAAAATTGACCTACATGCTTGTCAGCCATCATGGACAGACAGACACAAGACCAGCCCCAGCCTGGCCCTCAAAGACCCTTCCATTACCAAAATGGCACTTGCCCTGTACCTGTATCTTTGAGCACAATTGGACAGGCAGTAATACTGGCTAGAGCAAGGAAGGGTTGCTCACTCCCTCTCTCATCTGACTAGTCATCCACTTGCAGCTACCTGGATGACAAGCACTCTCTAGAGCCCATTACTATTCATTTGCATCTACAGCTTATCTGGTCAGCCATCTGGGGGTGGAGGAAACTAGGCAAGCTCCCCTGAGCAGGAGGCCCAGGAGTAGGGCAATTACCTTGAAAACCTAACAGAGTACAACTATATCCTAAGATACTAGGGATTCTGCATTGGGAGTGTTGATTTACAAGGGCTAGTGCAGAGTCAGAAACAAGAGATAATACCTGAAAAGTCAGACAGTAAGGAGGCACTAGAATGGAGGTAAGATTGGAAAATAAGGGCTGCAGCAAAGTGAGAAAGTCCAATTACTTTGAAGAGGGCTGGGGGACACGGGAGTTGAGTATAACCATAGGCCTCAGGGTTTATGGGCAGATCATTCTGGGTTAAAACCCAGGTACCTGGATGGATGGTTGCTACTGTTTTCTTGAGGGGCCTAGTGAGGGCCTTGCTCTCATGGAGTTTGAAGTCTAGTAGGGCTTTCCCCTCATTTAAAGAAATTCAGACCCAGCACTGGTGCTTCTCAGCCCTGAGTCCCCCAAAACCACCACAATTTTCAAGCTGGAAGAGGTCTTGGGCATTACAGTAAGCCCTCATACATGTGAATGTTCAGTACTCCCCCATTAGTTTTGAGTCGTAACTACAAGTGAGATGGACTGGCTCAGAGGCATGTACATTCCCTCATTTCATCTTCAGTGTGGCTCAGGAAACATTTACCAAATCAAGACTGGCTTTGCTATGAGGGTTTCCTGACTGATGCACCAAGTTCCAAACGACTGAGATAATAAGACTTCCAGTGCCCCAAAGTCATCTAAAAAAAGAAGCATTTCAGTTTTACCCTGGCCTGTGCAGCTTGATAATACCATTTGAGCCCATCTATTTTTTGAGCTTCATTATTGTCTGCTGAAGTCAGTGGAGACCAGAGGACCCATGAATTGTATAAACTTTCTGCTACTTTTTAAATCTCTACAATTCTATGACAGAAACAATAAACATTTATAATCATGGGGGAAGGAAGGGGAGTGCTTCCAAGGTCTGTCATTCTGGGACATTTTAAACAAGAATAAGAACTACCATCCAATTGGACATTATTTTTCTTGCAAGGCACTATGTGTGTACATTACATATATTAACTAACCTAATCCTTACGACAATCCTAGGGTGGAAATGCTATAAGTAAGCCCACTTTACAGAGAGGTTTAATGACTTGCCCAAGTCCACACAGCTAGTATGAAACAAAGACAAGATTCTAACCCAGGGTTGTGGAACTCTAAAGCCCAGTTCTTAGCCCACTGCATGTGTTCCTCAAAGCAGGAGCTGTGTTAACAGGAACTAAGTCCCAGGCTCCACCTCAGACTTATTGTCTTAGAATGGGGAGGGGCAGGAATCTGCATGTTTCATACCACACCAGGGGGATGTGAAGCCCTGGAAGTTTTGAGGTGCTAGTTGACACTATACTATCTCCTGATTTGGCCTACAGCGCAGGCTAGAATGTCAAAGTCTCCATGCCAGGCCCTATACTGCTTAGCAATCTTCCCAGCACTTCTGCTGCCCAGTACTGGTCACTGAAAACCAGGACCGTTAGCTAGCCCCTTCATCTAGACCAGGGGCTCTACACCTTTATGGGGTCACACACCACTTTGAGAATTTGTCCAAAGCTCTGGATCTTCCCCTCCTCCCCCAGACTCATCCACACAGAGGTCTGTACATTTTCAGTGCCCCCCCTCACAAAATGCTCGCACACACAATCCTCTGCACGGTTTCAGGAAGTATATAAATCCCCTGAAGTTCCTCCATGAACCACCCCACCCACCCAGTCCCAGAACCCCACATTACAGAAATTTCTGATCTAGAAATTTGAACACAGACTAGTTTCTGTGGTTATGATTTTTTCTCATGCTCTCTGTGTTTGAGATGCACGGTGAAGTATTATAGGTGAAATAATATGTTATCTGTGATTTTTCTTTAAATGCTCCCAGGTATGTGGGGGTAAGGAGTGCGCGCAGTAGCAGGATAGATACAAGACTGGCCATGGGTTGTTCATTGTTGATGCTGGGAGATGTGTTCATAAGAATTCATTCTATTGTCCTCTCTATTTTTGTATCTGTTGAGAAATGTCCATAATAAAAAGTTATAAAATTTTTCAATTGAATTGCATGGTATGTGAATTATATTCTCAACAAAGCTGTGTTATTTTTTAATTAGCCTTCTATTCTAGAGCTGCCTAAATCTGTCACTGGATACATTAAAGGCCAAGAGAGACCCACTTATTTCCTGTCTGCTGTTCCTATAGGTCACAGCAACAGTTAGTCAAAACCTCTTGGTTTTGCTAAATTGGCGGGAACCACCCCAAGCAGGCCAAGTTGCGGGGATGAGAAGACTAGTTGTGCATATGAAGGGCCACAAGCAGGAGGCCTAATTGCCTCTAATAATAGGCATTACTCTACTAATAATGAGCACAATGATGATAATTATCACCTACATTCCAAGTTCACAGCATTTTACAAAGAGAAACTTAACTGAGAGTAATCAACACCCTCTCCAGAGACCAAAAAGTGTAGCAGTCAACCATTAACAGGCCTAATTCCCTGCTGTCTAAAGTTTAGAATAAGAAAGAGGTTTCCCGAATGGATTTTAAAAGGAACAGTTCTTAAAGCTAGCAATTGGTGAGGAGGTTTGTTAACAAGACAGAGACCAGAATAATCAGCAACAGGTTTTCTATACAGAAAACCTGGTGGGAGGTGAAGAATGACATCACTGCCTGTATGCAAACATCTGCAGAGTCCCCTCTTCTCCCTTGTTGCTAGTGAAGCCTGAAGGAACTACCTCCCATGGACACTCCAAATTTTGTCGTTCTTGCTAACCTAGAGCAACATGCAGAGTTGGCCTGATCATGCCTTCATTTTTCTCAGCATATGTCCTTCTGCCACCTCAACTTCTTTGTAAAATGGGAATGACAATGGTCCCTACCTCAGAGGGTTGATGATGTTATGTAGGTAAGGCCCTCAGAACAGGGCCTGGGTACAGGGTGAGCACTCTGTAAATGTTAGTTATCCTCATTAATGTTTTCCTCGGATGGGTGCAATACAAGCCAAGACATTCTTCTAAATGTCATCTGGATGTGCACTAGGCCAGAGGAGAAATGACCAGAGTGTGATCTCAACCTCTAGTCTTCACCCAGGGATGGCCATCCATTTGCCAATTCTACAAGTGCAATGACTTAAACTCTGACAGATTACACAGAATGAGTCCTGCACATTCAAGTGGCATTTGTTCCCTCTCTCAAATTCTCCAGATGGAAGGAAGTGCTACATTAGCCACAAATAGATAAGAGATGACTCCTCTGGAAGCCTACTCCTTCTCTATTCTTTTGCTTTAATCAGTTTTGTTTTTAATAACTTCGATTATTTCTTTCTTTCTTTTTTTTTTTATAAAGAAGGACATGAAGGCATTTTTAACTAGTTCACCTAAGGATTCTCTCTGAAGTTCAATCAGTCTCTAACACTGTAAGGAAGCCCATAATCTGCTCTTAAACATACACCCTGCTTCTTATTTTTATTTTCTGTAAGTGGAGCTCAAGAAGGATGCCGACTTGACAAACAGGACCAAAAGAAGCCACCACAAATCCTAGTAAATAAGCAACATGAAGCATTTGATTTTCCCCAAAATAGAATCTTGAGTGTATCTTGGATGAATTTTAAAAATTAAAACAAAACTTTCTGTAATGGATGTAACAAGAACCATAAGGAAAGAATAACTAGCAAGCTCAGGGCAAGTGCAGCTACACAACAAAACAAGCCCCACTGTCAATGGTCACAGCCATATTTCTCTGATACCCTGGAGACCACATCTGCAAAGAGCCACAGGCTTTGGGGGTCCAATGAGCAGAGGTCAACAGATGGCAAATTGTGTGTGGCTCAGAGCCCAAAGAGCCTACTAATATCTCTCCAACAATAACCCTTCTGTGTGACACTGGTCCCATCGTTCTGCCCAGGACCCAAAGTTTCCGGGCCTGGTTCTTGCTGTCTTTGCTGATAAGACTTGGTTCTGAGAAACCCCAAATAGGAAATAGTGGCATATGCACTCTGGGTCACACTCAGCACTCAGCCATTTGACTACTACAGGAGCAAGCAGGGCTTTGCCATTTGAGTGATTCCCTGAGGAGCCACTCTGCCACCAACTTACCACCTGCCATGCAGTCAAATGCCTTTGGATCCTTTTTCATATTCGTACCTCTCTACCCCCAGCCTGATACCAGATGCCAAAGCAATAGCCACTCTGTAGGGAAGAAGCAGGAACCCACATGTCAGCAAAACAGCTGGTTCCTCTGGGCAACTTAGATCCAGCTATAAATGTGGGTGTCCTGAGAGTGAGCACAGAGCTCGGCAAGAAATGCAGCAAAGTCAATTTTATATATTAGGCACCTGGAATCTTATACTTTGCATATCACTGTGATGATTTAAAAAAAAAAAAACAACAATTCTAGATTGGCTTCACTCTGCCTCCCAAATATCTATTGCTATACAGTGCAAACAGGGAGATAAGACTGGTTTTTGTGGTGAGTATAAGTTGGGAATGGGTCAAAAAGGCATAGATGTGCTGTAATAAACTCTCAGACTGAATTATAAAAATATTTCAATTCTCTTGGAGCCATGCCTGAACCTTGATGAATTAAAACACTTAACCAGCTACTTTAAATAACTAGCCATTTCTCCTGGCTTGCCTCAGCCTCTTATAGAGAAATGAATCAAATCGCAAGATAGTGGGGAAAATTTTGAGCACATCCACATTCAGCCCAGTCTCCTACTTCTCAATCTCTGGTTCTTAGCTATTGGTTGTGACATTCTGGTGGGCACCAGACTTACCTGGGGCCCTTGTTTAACAGGTAGAGTCCCAAGCTTGCCTGCAGTCACTCAACTGGAGAGTCAACTACACAGGGAACACTTACTATGTGTCGGGCACTGCTGTAGGCCCTAGGAATCCAATAGTGAACAAGACAGAGTCTCTGCCCACAGGAAGCTTGCAATTTAATGGACAAGACAGGCAAGGAAAAGAGAAGGTAATTGTAAATATCCATTAGTGCTATAAAGTAGACAATATGGATGCAATATGGAGAGACTAGGGTGGGGTTGTGATTTTAGAGAGGGTGATCCAGGCAGACCTCTCAGAGAAAGTGACATTTGAGTGAGGCTTGAGTGAAGAGAAGGATCCAGGCATGGAAAAGTTGTTATATCAGAAGGAAAAACAAATGCAGAAACCTTGCTGAGAAAAGAAAGTACTTGATTCACTCAAGGACAGAAAGACAGACAGGCAGAAGGCCCAGAGAGTCATTTTCAATAGATCTTAGATAAGGGTAAGGAGGCTGTATTTTAAATAAGTACACCCCCCTACCTTGAGATTCTGAGTTACGGGCCCAGTTGAGAACTTCCAGACTACACTGTCACTCAGAACCCTGACCCCAAGGCCTGCAACATCACCCCAGTCTGCAGACCTGTGCTAAGCATTGTTTACTGAGAAGGGAAAGATTTCGAACAATAATTCTACTAGAAAGTTCCTTGAGAGAAGAAATTTTTGTCTATTTTGTATCCATGGTGCCTAGAACTGTGTCTGGTACACAATGATATCTGGTGAATGAATAAAAAGCTCTTGATGCTCAATGAATTAATTTTCAATAAACCAGAATTTTCTCAAACAAATCTTCATAAAAACTGATATAAAAAGCTGTTTCTTCCCACTATTTACCCAAGAATGCTTTGTGAGAACCTCCTACTTTCTGAGCAGCTATGTCCAGGGTAGCCTCTGAGTTTCGAGGTAGGGCTCAGTCTCACTGAGGGGCTTAGATGAATGAGAACTAGTTGAATCAGATGAGCTCACACTTGCAACAAACTAGCTGTGGCCACAGCTACTGGGCTCTCTGGAAGACCCACATCTTAATTCCTTGATGCCAGGTGCCACCTACAGGCTGCTGAGAGTCTGGCCGATTCATTCAGGAATCCTGGCCTAAGCTGTTGTGGCACCTGCCCAAGTCTTCTGAAGTCTCAGCAGGATCCAA
The DNA here is from genome assembly GCF_000151845.1 of Pteropus vampyrus. Taxonomy (NCBI): domain Eukaryota; kingdom Metazoa; phylum Chordata; class Mammalia; order Chiroptera; family Pteropodidae; genus Pteropus; species Pteropus vampyrus. The sequence goes on from NW_011889171.1 coordinate 2,075,523, forward strand.
TTGGGTAACTAGGATCTGGGCCATGTTTTGGGGCCTCCCTCCTGCCCCTTTAAGCATCTCTTTCAACACCATTCGCCTCAGGCGGCCAGACCTTTGGGAATGCTTTAACCTGGACCCCATGGTGATACCTTGTCCAGAGACCATATTTAGGTGGAGGTTGTAAAATCTACATTCCAGATTTCTTCTCTCCCTCCCACCTTCTTTGCCAAATGAAACCTTCCTGTGGAGACTTCTGCTTCCTGGAAGATGGAGTAGAAGTACATTCCTCCATTTCCCCACTAAGTACAAATAAGAATTGTGGATGTTGTATATTAAAGAGAAGAAAAAAGAGGGCAAGGAGGAGGAAGAAGAGGAGATGACTCAGAGGTGGAGAGAAGAAAACTGTCTAGTGACCTTAGGACATGAGGAACAATAATGGTGGTGAGTTTCCTGGGTTTTCTTTTTGCCTCATATATCTCAGACTTTGGAAGAAGCAAACAACCAAGAAAGGACAAGAGACACAGTCACAAAAAAAGCCCGAACCAAAGCCTGCTCTCCCTAGTCAAAGGACCAGAAAAGGAGGAAGGTACAAATAGAAAAAATTTAAATAACTGCTCTACACCAGCCACAGAAAAACTGTGGCCCCACCCCCACTAAAGTCAGCAAAAGCCTAGGAGAGAGCGCATACATCTACCCTCATGAGGCCATAAGAGGTGCCCCTAGTGGAAAATGAGGAATTTTACTCCTGCCCAGTAGTCATGAGGCTCTGCCACATGGGAAGGCATACAGAGATAAAAGGAAGAAATAAAACTGCCCCTGTTGCCAACGACATGATTGTCTAAACAGAAAATCACAAGCAAGCTACAAAAAAATCTCTTAGAACTAATAAGTGAGTTCAGCAAGGCCACAGGATGTAAGATCAACATAGAAAAATCAATTATATTTCTGTATAGTAGCAATAAATATACAGACACAAAAATTTAAAAATATAATACCATTTATAATCATTCATAAAATTAAAAAAACTTAAATATAAATCTAACAAAATATATATAGCACTTGTTTGCTGAAAACTACAAAATGTTGATGAAAGAAGTCAAAGCTCTAAATAAATGGAGAGACATATGGGTGTTCATGGATGACAAGACTCAATGTAGAAAAGATGGCAATTCTCCCCCAAAATTATGTATAGGTTTAATGCAAAACTTCAACAAGCTTATTTTAAAATTTATAAGGAAAGGCACAGAAACTAGAATATATAAAACAATTTTGAAAAAAAAATAAGTGGGAGGAATTAGTCTATCTGATTTCAGGACTTCCTGTATAACTACACTAATCAAGACAATGTGGTATTGACAGAGATATAGACACATGGATTAATGACCAAAACCGAGGACCCAAAACTAGACCCACACAAATATGCCCAACTGATTGTTGACAAAGGGGCAAATAGTGCTGGAACAAGTAAGCATTTATAAACAAAATAATAATAATAATAATAATAATAATAATAATAATAATAATAACAATAACAATAATACAATAACAACAACAACTCCAAATAGATGATCGATTTAAATGTAAAACTAAAAAAACTTTGAGAAAAAAACCACAGGAGAAAATCTTCAGGATCTAGTGCTAGAAAAAATTCTTAGACTTGACACCAAAAGCATGATTCATAAAAGGAAAAAATAATAAAATAGATTTCATTAAAACAAAAACTTTTGCTCTGTGAAATACTCTGTTAAGAGGATGAAGAAACAAGCTACAAACTGGGAGAAGATATTTGCGAACCACATGTTCAGCATCAGACTAGTATCTAGAACATAACAAGAACTCTCAAACTCAACCACAGAAAAACAAACAGAAAATGGCCAAATGACATGAACAGACACTTCACCAAAGAGGATATACAGATGTCCAATAAGTACATGAAAATATGTTCAATATCACTAGCCATTAGGGAAATGAAAACTAAAACCACAATTAGATACCTATTAGAAAGGTTAAAACAAACAACAAAAAAAAAACATAGCAACACCACCAAATGCTGGTGAGGATTTAGAAAAACTGAATCATTTATAACTTGCCAATGAGGATATAAAATGGTACAGCCACTCTGGAAAGTAGTTTGGCAGTTTCTTAAAAAAGGTAAACATGCGACTACAATGAGATCCAGCAATTATACTCTTGGGCGTCTTGCCCAGAGAAATGAAATTATGTTCACAGAAACACTTGTACATAAATGTTCATAGCAGCTTTATTCATAATGCCAAAAACTGGAATTGGCCCAGATGTCCTTCAACAGGTGAATGGTTAAGCAAACCGATACATACACGTGATGGAATACCACTCAGCAACAAAAAGAACTAAGTCTTGATACATGCAACAACATAGGTGAATCTCCAGAGAATTATGCTGAGTGAAAAAAAGCTAATCCCAAAAGGTTACAAACTATATAACTTTATTCAGATAACATTCTTGAAATGACAGAATTATAGAATTCGAAAACAGATTAGTTAGTAGTTGCCAGGAGTTGAGGAGGGGGTTGGGGTGGGAGAGAAGTGGGTGTGGCTATAAAAGGGCAACATGAGGGGTCTTTGTAGAGATGGAAATGTTCTCTATCTTGATTGTATTGATGTCAGTTCCCTGGTTGTGATAGCGTGCTGTAGTTTTGCAAGCTATAACCATTGAGAGAAACAGAGAAAAGGGTACATGGGATTTCTCTGTATTATTTCTTACAATTGCATATAAACCTATCTAAAAACAAAAGGCTTAATTAAAAAAGAAAAGTCCTTTCTGTGCCTCTGTTTATCCTTTTCTCTTGGGCGCTGCTATAGTAATCCATGCTGAGGTGTTAGTGGGACAGTCAAGACACTGATATTATCCCTGCCTGCCACTTATATCTCAACAGGGCTTCCTGGAGATCATACAAGGGCAACTTTTAATAGAAGAAACTACCTTGAAGTTAAAAGGATACCTTGAGGCTCTGGTCTTAACCAGCTTTGTGACCTTGGACAAATTGCTTAGCCTCTCTGAGATTCCATTTTGTCACCTATAAAAAAATTGAAGATTAAATGAAAATGTGGTAAAACTTAGTAAATTGTAAAGCAATACACAAAGGGAAGGTCTTCCTTCTTGTCCTCCTTTCCTGTCCTCATTGAAGGAAGGGACTGTGTCCTAGGCCTTCATGTATCTCCATGACTTAGCCCAAGTTCCTGCCCTAGGAGGTGCTTAGAAAGTGCTTGTTGATACTAATAATAGCAGAATGCTTAAAACCAGGGATTGGCTCTAGTGGGAGAGAAGGAAGTTTCAGTCCCCAGAAAGACAGAGGTCTTTGCTCAGTGAAGCTTCAAAGAGCCCTTTGTAGCAGCATCCCATGTAGACAGCTCCCTGGCTTTGGGATAACACCACTCGGAGACATCATGGGATGGAGAGCCAGGGTCCATGGAACAGGCCAGCTACTAGTTTGAGGGACCAGAGGAGACTGCAGAAAAGAAAAGCATCTTAATCTGACAAGAACTTTCCTCTCCATTATCACCTTTGCTACTCTACCGCCTTCCTGAGGCAGACATAGCAGAGAGTATGCCCAGTCTATATTTGCAAACCCAGGGCTGAGACCTGCCCAAGGTTCACACAGCGAATGGGTCAGTGGCACTGCCGGGCCAGACTCATGGGCTAGACATTTCCATAGCATGGAGGGTGTTGAAAAGCTCAGACAAAGAAAGCTCAGACAAAGAAAGCGCAGCTTTTCGCTGCTCCAATCTGGAGCTTCTCTTGAGGGAATTGTGACCAGGCCTCACCATGCATTGCCACACAACTTCCTATCTGAAGGAGCTACTATCACAGCAGGCCTGGTCTCCGTGGGATGCTGCCCTGGGAGATGGTTTCTCTCCCTTCCAGCTCTGAGCTTTCAGTGACCTATTTAGAGAAACCAGTTTGGGTTTGGGTCTCTTCCAGTGCCTCTCACAGGTGGCATTCCAGGGCCTTCCCCGGCACCTCTTCCAGTCTCTCCTCAGTGGAGACTACTGGAGGTGGAGTGGGGAGGGTTTTTATTCTTACCCATCCCAAACCCAGAGTGTCCTCGGAGGCTCACTCAGAGACAGAAGAGAAGCAAGTCAGGGCCTCCCCAGAAGGCAGACCGAGAAGGCGATAACAGCTCCCCTCCTCTCCACCCAGGGTCTGGATGTTTTCTCCCAAGGACCCCATCTCTGCACAGCTACCCCCACCAAGTCTCTCATAAGAATGAAATGTGAGAATGCACATGCCGCACAGAGGGGGAGTACTGGAAGCCATTAGCTTGGATTAGTTCATCCATTTGTAGATTGCCAACTTGGAAAGCAGAGAGCAGCTCTGAGGCCAAGAAAGTTTGAATGGGGGAGAGATTGCAGGGGGGACTCTTGAGCAGTCAGCAAGTCAGTCAGCATGTACTTACTGAGTACCTCCTTGTGTCTGGCCCTATTCTGTATCCCAGAACCACTGCTCCTACCCTCGGGTTGTTCCTAGTCTAGCATGAGAGGACAGAGCTCTCAGGAAGACATGAGACAAGAGGTATGAGGATAAGAGCACATGCTCAGGCCAGTCAGTTTGGACTTCCAAGCAACTTGTGGGACTTTCAGCAAGTCACCTAACCATGCATTTGTTCATTCATTCATTCACTCATTGACCATTCCTTCACTTAATAAATATGAGGTACTTATTATATGCTGGACACTGGAGATACAGTGGTGAACAGGGCAAGCTTTCTGCCCTTCTGGAGTTTACAGCCTAATGGAGGAGAAAGAGAAAGGGTGGGGGGTGGGGGGTGGGGTGGTCCTTTAGATAGGGTAGTTAAAAGAGGCCTTCATTACCATGAGGCCTCTCCCTACCACTTAAAGATCCACAGATGCTTTCCAGTTAGTGCTGCCAAACCTAAAATCTGTCTTGAAGAAACTGCCAACGTTTTGCAGACTTGTAAGACTCAAAAATGGGTCCCTAGCACCTCATAAAAACCTTTTCCCTTCACAGGGCCTCTCATCCATAAAGGAAAGTTTGAAGAGGGAAGAAAGAGGGGAGCAAGTTTGCAGCGAGGCTTCTGGAACATCCAGCTGTTCAGTCAGTGTGTCATTCTCTAATCCCTTACTCTCAATAGCTCCATTAAGTTCTCCCCTGTCTTTTAAAGTCACAGTAACTTAAAACCAGTTTGTTCTACTTTCCTTCATTCATGTACTCAAGAAAAATCCACTGAGCAGCCACTAAGAGCTGACATTTTTCTGGGAGCTGGAGATTCAAGGGTGAACTAGATAGCCACTGCCTCTTGGGGAGCTTAGAGTCTAATCAGTAGAAGTGACCAAGATGTAATTAATTTCATGAATAACTAATTAATTACAGTTGTACTAAATTCTTTGCAAGAGACTATAAAAAGTTGTCCCTCAATCAATGGAGGGGTCAAGGAAGGCTTTCCCGAGGGAGGTGACATTTAAAGCTGAAACCTGAAGGATGAGCAAGATTTGGCTTGATGGGGAGGAGGGAGAGGGAGAAGTGCAGAGGACACGGCAAGTGAAAGCCCAGAGGCCAGATGGTATGTTACTTTCAAAGAACAAAAAGCAGGCCAGGGTTTGGGCTGAGTGAAGTTAAAAGAGAGAGGCTCAATATGAGTTCTAGGAGATAAACAAGGAGAGACCAGACAGATGGGGCCTCATAGCCCATGAGAAGAATTTGGGGAGCCACCAAAGGGCTTCTGGCAGGAGACAGAATCAGGTTCGCATTGACTTTGGAGGGCAGCCAAGAGTGGATATGCGGAGACAGTTGGAAAACTTCCAGATGGGAGATGATGACAGAAGCCTCGATTAATGGGACATGGTGAAGATGGAGAGCAGTGGACAGAGTCCATACACATTTAGGAAGTAGACTCAACAGGACGTTGTGGTGGATTGGCCGTGGAGCTTCAGGGAAATGAAGATTTGTTCTCATTCTCTAGAGTCAGAAGTGAGAACACATAGGATAAAATCTTCAGAACCTAAGGCTTGATAGAGTTCTTAAACATACCAAAAGCACTCTCTTTAAATGAAATAAAGAATCAAAAAATCAATACATGCAGTGACTTGGATAGATATCAAAGGCATTATACTGAGTGGGGAAAAAAAATCTCTAAAAGTTATGTGCTGAATGAGTCTATATGTATAACATTCTTGAAGTGACAAAATTATAGAGATGGAGAACAGATTAGTAGTTTACATGAGATATGGGTGAGGGGTGAGAGTGAGTGAATGTGACTAGTAGTAGCCTGAGGAAGACTTTTGTGGTGATGGAATAGTTATGTATCTTGATTGTGGTGGTAGTAACACATGTGATAAAATGACATAGGACTACATATACACATTGTACCAGTGTCAGTTAAATAATTTCCATATTGTACTATACTAACATAAGAGTTAACCAACGGGACAAATTGGATAAGGAATACATAGGAACTTTCTTTATGATACAACTTCTTGTGAACTCATACTTCATTTTTTTTTTAATTTAAAAAGAAAAAAAAACACAAAATATGGTGCCTGGTATGTAGAAAGTGTTTGATGAAATGAAGCTATTAAAACCAGATGTCGAAACATAGCAGAGTAAGAGACATCCCCAGATCTCTCCCCGTGAAACAACAATAAGCTAAACATCTAAAACTCAACAAAAACACCCAAACTGCACAACAGCACATCTGAGCATGGGATCTGCGTATAAGAGCTACCACAGGTCAGAACCCCGGGTGTCAAGCAGTGGACTGGGAGAAAAAAAGATGCTGCCTCTCGCAGCTGTGGAAGCTATCTGTAGGGGGAGGGGGAAGGGAGAAGGTGTGGTGACTTTCCTGAACAGTCATGCCTGGGAGAGCTGTGAGCTGCACGCAGCCCAAGGCAGGGCCCAGTCATCAGGGCAGAAAGCAGAGAGCGAGAAGGCAGAAAAACAACAGTTGATTTCTACCAGCCACGGTTGCAAAACCAAGGCTCAGCCACAGCCCCCAACTCTCAAACCAGAGAGCTCCTCCCACCATAAGCTCCGAGGCCGAACACCAGGGAGCCCAGGAGAATCTGAACAAACACTACCGAAACTGTTGCTAACACTGATAGGGACTGAACCTAAGGGTTGCAAGTGTGATTAAATATCTATCAGAAAATAAAAAGGCATTTTTAAGGCTTTATATAAAGCAGGGATCTAAGAGGCTTAGAAGCCACCTATTGGAAACTAAAAGAAAAGCGCCTTCTTTGCAACAGGCTAAAGAGAGAACTTTATATAATAAATCTTCTTTCTGGAAAAAAAGCAGAATACATTTCCATTAATGCCAAGGCGGAGAAATAGTCTATTAAACACCATAAACAACCAAGGTGACAAGGCATCTCAGAAAGAAGGAGAAAAATCTCTAGAAAATAAGCTTACAGACTTAGAAATAAGCAACTTAAATGACAGAGAATTCAGGATGGTTGTTTGGAAAAAACTCAGTGAGTTCCGAAAGGAGTCATATCAACAATTTCAGGAATTGAAAAAATACCTAGATGAGCAGAGCAAGAAGATTGAAACCCTCAAAAGGAACCAAATAGAACTTCTGGAGATAAAAAAAAAAAAAAAAAAAAAAAACACTGCAAGAGTTGAAAAATAAAATAGCAAGCTTGGGAAATAGAGTCGACCAAATGACAGAAATCTAGAAATAAATAAGAAGGAAGAAGAGAGAAACTGAAGAATAAAAAATAATGAGGGAGAAATACAAGAACTAGCTGATACCATCAAAAAAGGAAACATAAGAATAATGGGCATTATCAAAGGTGAGGAAAAAGAGCAGGGACTAGAAAGCATTTTCAGACAAATAGTTGACAAGAATTTCCCAAATCTAAAGAATGAGTTGGAGCTTGGAATTCAAGAAGTCAACAGAACACCCAATTATCTCAACCCAAAAAGGCCTTCACCAAGACACATTGTATTAAAATTATCCAAAATCAACAACAAGGATAGAATTCTCAGGGCATTTTCGGACAAATAATGGATGAGAATTTCTAAAATCTAAGGAATGAGCTGGAGCTTGAAATTCAAGAAGTCAACGGAACGCCCAATTACCTCAACTCAAAAACGCCTTCACCAAGATACATTGTATTAAAATTATTCAAAATCAACGACAAAGAATTCTCAGGGAAGCCAGGGAGAATAAAACGGTAATTTCTAAAGGAAAACCTGATAGATTATCCTCGGACTTCTCAGCGCAGACCTTACAAGCCAGAAAGGAATGGAATCAAATATTTAAACTATTAAGTGAAAGGAACTATCAGCATAGAATAATGTATCCAGGTAAGCTCTCTTTGAGATATGAAGGAGAAATTAAGACCTTTACAGACATACAAAAATTGAGGGAATTCTCCACTACGAGGCCTGCATTACAGGACATACCGAAAGGTGTCGGCTCATCTAAAACAAAATAACAAAACAAAACAAAAATACATAATTAGGAGTAAAGTGACTATCAGGCAAATAGAAGCAGAGGAGTGCAACCGTAACTAAGAACAGGGCATTATAAGCTTAAATAATAAGAGAATTGCTATAGCAAGATAGTAATGAATGTTCAGAATACATAGGGACAAATTGAGATAACAATGACTGAAAAGGGGAGAATTCAAAGATCTAAATTCACAAAGGGGAATGGAGATAAGGCACACACAGAAAACAATGGGCGACTGTGTGTATGTGTATGTATGTGTATCTATATATGTGTATGTATATGTGTATATGTATAGATAGATAGATAGATAGATAGATAGATAGATAGATAGATAGATAGATAGATAGATACACACATATAACTATCCTTTACATATTCGTAAAGGTAACCACACACCAAATTTTCAGAACTAAAGTAGATAACATAAAATAAGAAGAACCAGAGGGAAAACCTACAAAAGCCAAGCAAAATTAACAAAACAGAAACAAGAATAAGGAAGCAATGGGAACACCGAGCTATCAGAAAGCAAAAGATAAAATGGGTATAAGAAGACCTCATATTTCAATAACCATACTAAATGTAAATGGAATGAACTCACCAATCAAAAGGCACAGAGTTGCACAATGGATCAAAAAACAAAACCCAAACATATGCTGCCTCCAGGAGATACATCTCAGCTCCAAAAATAAATAGAGACTCAAAGTGAAAGGACTGAAAATGGTATTTCAAGCAAATGGCATTCAGAGAAAAGTGGGAGTAGCAGTACTAATATCAAACGAATTAGACTTCAAAATAAAAAAGATAAAGAAAGATACTGAGGGACACTTCACAATGATAAAGGGAATTATGTGCCAAGAAGACATAACAGTTGTTAATATCTATGCTCTCAATTTGGGAGCCCCAAATACGTAAAGCAATTACTAACAGAACTAAAGGTTGAAACAGATCAAAACACTATCGTACTAGGGGAATTAAATACCCCACTGTCAGATATGGACAGATCATCCAAACAGAAAATCAATAAGGAAATAACTTTCTTAAATGACACATTAGACCAACTGGACGTAATTGACATTTACAGAGCCTTCCATCCCAGAACAGCTGCTTATACATTCTTCTCTAGTGCACATGGGACATTCGCAAGGATCGACCAAATACTGGGACACAGAGATAGCTTCAACAAATATAAGAAGGGTGAAATCATACCAACCATATTCTCTGGTCATAATGCTTTGAAACTAGAGATCAACTGCAAAAAGAAATCAGGAAGAACCACAAATACATGGAGATTAAACAACATGTTACTGAAGAATAACTGGGTCAGAAAAGAAATAAAAAGAGAGACCAAGATATTCATAGAAATGAATGACAATGATAGGACAACATATCAAAATTTAGGACATGGTAAAATTAGTCATAAAAGGAAAGATCATATCATTATATGCCTATCTCCAAAAATAAGAATGAGCCAAAATAAACAACCTAACACTTCATCTTAAAAAACAAGAAAAGGAAGTCAAATGAAGCTTAAATTAAGCAGAAGGGAAAAAATAATAATAAAATTAGAACAGAAATAAGTAAAATTCAAAACAAAACAAAAAAATAGAAAAAAGTAAATGCAACAAAGAGCTAGTTCTTTGAGAAAGTTAATAAAATTGACAATCCCCTGCCTAGACTCACTAACAAAAAAAGAGAAAGGACACAAATAAACAAAATCAGGGAGGAAAGAGGGGAAATTGTGACTGACATCACAGAAATACAAAAGATCATACAAGAATACTATGAAACAATATATAACACTAAATTTAATAACCTAGAATAAATGGACCAGTACTTAGAAAAATATAACCTTCCAAGATTGAATCAAGAACTGGAAAATCTAAATGGACCAAACAATAGTATGGAAATTGAAACGATCATCAAAAACCTACCAAAAAGTAAATTTCCAGGACCAAATGGCTTCACTAGTGAATTCTACCAAACATTCAAAGAAGTTTGGTAGAATTCACTAGTACCTAGTCTCCTCAAATTCTTCCAAAAAATCAAAGAGGAGGCAATACTTCCCAATTCATTTTATGAGGCCAATTTTACTCTGATAACAAAACCTGCTAAAGATAACACACACACACACACACACGCAAACTATAGAACAATATCTCTCATGAACACAGATGCAAAAATACTAAATAAGATACTAGCAAACCGAATACTGCAACATATTAAAAAGATTACACACCACAATCAAGTGGGCTTCATCCCAGGGGCACAGGGATGGCTCGACACACCCAAATCAATTAATGTGATACACCACATAAACAAATTAAAAAACTAGAATCATATGATCATATCAATAGATGCAGAAAAAGTCTTCGACAAGATACAGCATTCATTTATGGTCAAAACACTTAACAAAATCAGTATAGAAGGAAAGTACGTTAACATAATAAAGGCCATATATGACAAACCCTCAGCCAACATTATACTTAATGGTAAAAAACTTAAAACCTTCCCTGTAAGATCAGGAACCAGGCAAAGCTGTCCACTATCACCACTGTTATTCAATATAATATTGGAGGTCATAGTGAGTGCAATCAGACAAGAGAAAGATATAAAAGGCATCGAAACAGGAAATGAAGAAATCAAACTGTCACTATTTGCAGATGACATGATTCTCTCTTTAGAAAACCCTAGAGACTCCACAAGAATCCTACTAGAAACAATAAGCAAATACACCAAAGTCTCTGGATACAAAATGAACATTCAAAAATCCATAGCGTTCCTATACTCTAATAATGAAGTGTCAGAAAAAGAAGTGGAAAAAATAATTCCTTTTGCAATTGCAACAAAAAGAATAAAATAACTAGGAATAAATTAAATGAAGCATGTGAACGACCTATATAATGAAAACTACAAGACCCTATTAAAAGAAATTGAAGAAGATACAAAGAAATAGAAAGATATTCCATGTTCTTGGATTAGAAGAATCAACATAGTTAAAATGACCATATTACTTAAAGCATTATACAGATTTAATGCAATCTCCATCAAAATCTCATCGGCATTTTTTAAAGAAATAAAACAAAAAATCATCAGATTTGTATGGAAACACAAAAGACTCCAAACTGACAAAGCCATCCTGAGAAAAAAGATCGAGGCTGGAGGCATCACTCTGCCCAACTTCAAATTATACTACAAAGCCACAGTAATCAGAACGGCATGGGATTGGCAGCAAAATAGACACATGGACCAGTACAGCAGAACAGAATCAAGAGTTCAGAAGTAAACCCATATTTATATGGGGAAATAATTTTCGAATAAAAATAGCCAAAAACATATAGTGGAGAAAGGAAAGCCTCTTCAATAAATGGTGCTGGGAAAACTGGAAAGCCATCTGCAAAAGAATAAAACTAGACTATTTTCAAACACCACACACCAAAATTAACTCAAAATGGATTATGTACCTGAATAGAAAACCTGAAACAATAAAATGCATAGAAGAAAACGTAGGAACTAAATTCAAGTACCTTGGACTTAAAGATTTTATGAATTTGACCTCAAAGGCAAGGGAAGTAAAAGCTAAAATAAATGTATGGGACTACATCATACTATAAAGTTTCTGCTTAGCTCAAGAAATTATCAACAAGGTAAAGAGATAACCATCTGAATAGGAGAATATATTTGTAGGCAACGTCTCCAATAAGGGCGTAATATCCAAAATACACAAAGAACTCATAGTACTCATTAACAACAACCACAGCAAAAATGATCCAGTCAAAAAATGGGCAGAGAACCTAAACGGACACTTCTCCCTAGAGGACATGCAAATGACCAACAAATATTTGAAAAGATGCTCAACATCACTAGCTATTAGGGAAATGCAAATCAAAACTATAATGAGATACCATTTCAGACCTGTTAGAATAGCTATAATCAACAGGACAAGTAATAACAAATGCCGGAGATGATGTGGGGGGAAAAGGAACCCTCATACACTGCTGGTGGGACTGCAAATTGGTACAGCCACTATGGAAAACAGTATGGAGTTTCCTCCAAACACTAAGAATTGATCTACCCTATGATCCAGCAATCCCTCTACTGGGTATTTACCCCAAAGTCTCGAAAACTCATATCTGAAAAGATATTTGCACAGCTATGTTCAAAGCAGCATTATTCACGGTAGCCAGGACATGGAAGTAACTGAAGTGTCCCATGATAAATGATTGGCTAAAGAAGCTGTGGTTCATATATGCAATGGAATATTACTCAGCCTTAATAAGAGATGAAATACTGTCATTTGCGACAACATGGATGGACCTCGAGATAATCATGCTAAGTGAAATAAGCCAGACAGAAAAAGTTGAAAATCACATGATATCACTTATATGTGGGTTATAAACTTAAAAGTAACAAAAGAACAGGACAAACAAACAGAAACTCATGGACATGGACTATAGAGTAGTGGTTATCAGAGGGTATGGGGAGGAATTCAAATATTCAAATATGTGGTGACAGAAAGAAATTTAGCTATATATATATATATATATATATATATATATATATATATATATATCTTACTTTTAAAGTGTACAGCTGAAACTTATTGGATTTAATTAACCAATGTCACCATAAAAAATAAAAAATATTTTTTTAAATACAAACTAGTCAAATGAGAAGTTTTGATTATAGTGGGAATACCCTTAAAGAGCTTTGAAAGACCAGCCTGCATTTCTAAATTTGTTTACAGATCATTAACTCTTTAACTGAAGTCTGAGGAGTGAAGGTCAGGGAAGTCTTAACATAGGACGCTCCCTTGGTGGCACGTCGATAGAAATGATTGTGTCGTGCTAGGACCATGTTCCTTCTTTAATAACTCCTGAACAAAACTCACTTTTTTTCTTGTGTGTGGAATTGGCTGGGATTTGCGGAGCGCAGAGGTATATCTTCCCCATCCATTTATTTCTCATCCACACACACACACACACACACACACACATATACACATAGATGATATAGTACATATATAGTACCTATGTGCAGTAAATGATATTGTAATACAGTACAATAATATGATATGAAGATAATATAATGTTATAATATAACATAATCGACAAAGAGAGAAGCATTCCCCGCCATCTAGGAGCTGGCCTGGCACTATCAGTTAGGCCTTGGTGTGGCTAGAAGCTGGCCCTTGCCCTCACAGTTGGGCCTTGGTGTTCTTCTGTTGAATATAAATAATTTCACAAACAGCGACAACAGACAAGGCCACTCTGTGACAGGGATGGACCAAGGCAAAAATAAGACCACTCCTTAAAATTTGCCTGAACCTGGACAAAACATAAATTGTCCAAACCACAAAAATGGCCAAACATCTTCCTCTACTGGCTAATATGAGTAGCTGCTGCTTCTTTACCAGTTATAGCTTCGGCCTTGCTCTAATCTGCCCTCCTTCTAGATAAGATTTATCGCAATACCCAGTCACAGAATTGGCTCTGCTTCCTGAAAGCATCCAATCTAGAGCAAACCCTGGCTCCCTTAAACCCTTCCAACATCGCAGAATACAAGCCCAAATCCCATAAGTACTTTCTACCCTCTTCTTGAGACAGCCAGGTTTCCCTATAGTTTGCATTATTCTTTTCTGCCTCGCTGCTGAGTGTGTGTGTGTGTGTGTGATAGAAATATGTAAACAGATATAAGAGTATCTCACACACATATAGTTATTTCCTACATGATTTGATCTTAGTTTTAAACCCTTCATTTAACATTAAAATGGTGCCTTGGTTGGGCCTCTTTAAAACAGTGAAATCTCTTTAAAGGAAAGAGCCATAATTCACAATACGTGAAGAGCATAAGCAGCTGAAGTTTAACTTTGCCACAACTATAAGAAAAGAGTAAGCCATGAAAATTAATCATCTGAATAAAAATGGCTGGAGCCAGACTAAAACTGGTTTAGAAGCAGCATCATTTGCATGCTAATTGTGTGCTAATTACTTTACCTTATCTATTTATTAACAGAGGTTGAGGGAAAGAAACTCTACTTGGTTACATTCTGTTAGGCATTAGTTGAAGTTACTGTTTCACTTGAAAATAACTTATTTTTAAACAGCCTATGAGTCAGACTTCTTACTAGGGGACCTTCAGCTACTAATTATTCAGAAACAGTGAAACCAATGATCCATCACATACCTTCAGAGTTCTTCAGTTGATTCATGGAGCAAAGGCACAGGAGTCAATAATGTCATTCAGGCCATTTTGACAGATAAGTAATTTCATAATTCTTCACCACTGGGGCAGTTCTGAGCCCCATCTCTCACTCCTCTCTAATTCAGGTTTTCTCCACCTTGCAATATTGACACTTGGGGCTGGATAATTGTTTGGGGGTGGGGTGAGTCTGAACTGTGCACTAAAGGATGTTTAGCAGGATCCCTGCCCTCTACCCACTAGATGCCAATGGCACATCCCCCTCTCCACACTGCCATGTAACAATCAAAATTTTCTCCAGACTTTAGCAAATGTTCTTGGGGAGTGGGGCAAAATCATCCAGTTGAGAATCACTGTCCTAAACCCACAGTTTTTATGAATGGCCTTCAGTTCTAGATTCTTTTGCCTCCCTTCCCCTCTCACTTAAAATAGATAGTGGGACATCATCTGGAGTCTTGATGCTTGGATTATTGCTGCCTCCACACGGCCGAAAGGGTAGCACAAAACCAAAGTGCAGTTGGAAGGAAGAGGCTCAGGACAAACTCCCAATCAACCTTGTGCATTGGAGGAAGGTTTCCAGGTATCTGTCACTGGCCCTTTTGAAGGATTTCCAGAGGTGCCCATTGCCCTTTGCCTCCTAGCTGTCTAAGTATTCAATACTGTGTACCTACTCTGTGTTGGCCTTGAGTTCAAGAGATAACTCAGGCAAACAAGTAACAGACAATCCCAACCAATATAGTTTGACAAGGGATCTGAGAGAGGAAAGCCCAAGGAGACTGTTGGATCCCCAAGAAGGGCACCTGGCCCAGCCTGGGAGTTCAGGAAAGGGATCTTAGAGAACATGACAGTTTAAGCTAAGTTATGAAAAAAAGAATAGGAATTAGCAAGGCAGAGGCTAGGCTGGGTTGAGCTAGGCTAGGCTAAGGCCAGAGAGGAATCTAAAACAGATGGATGGGATAGCATGCCCTGTGTGTAGAGGGTAGTGGTAATCCGAAATTGTTGAGTATTTCCCCTCAGGAGAGGAGACGAAAGATAAGGGCAGAGTGTTTGGCAGGGGCCTGCTCACGAAGGGCCTTGTATACCAACCTAATAAGGGCACTGTTTATCCTGAAGGATTGTGGTTCTTGAAACACCCCAGAAACACATGAGGGACTTGTTAAAATGCAGATTTCCTGCTCCTGTTCCCAAAGATGCTGATTCACTTGGCATGAACTTGGGGCCCAGGCATCTACATTTTCTTCTTTACACTGTTAATATGGTAGATTACATTGATTGATTTCCATATGTAGAATCTGCCTGGCGTTATATTATTGGATAACTCCACTTGCTGAATTCTATCTACTAGTATCTTGCTGAGAATTTTTGAGTCTATATTCATGAGAGATGTTGGTCTGTAGTTTGATTAATTGAGTTTTAGACCATCTTTCTCTAGTTTTGTTATCAGGCTAATGCTGGCCTCATAAAATGAGTTGAGAAGTGTTCCTTCCTCCTCTATTTTTTGAAAGAAATTATGTAGAACTGGTGTTATTTCTTCTTTAAATGTTTGGTAAGATTTTCTTTGTAGAATGTTTTAAATTACTAATCCAATTTCTTCAGTAATTATTGAACTATTCAGGTTAACTAATTCTTCTTTTAGTAGTTTGATTTTCAAGGAATTGTAATGTTTCATCTGAATTGTCAAATTTATGTGTAGAGTTGTTTTAAGTATTCCCTTATTATTCCTTTTACATCTGCAGTGTCTGCATTGACATCTCCTGTTTCATTCCTGATGTTAGTAATTCATGTCTTCTTTCTTTCTCTTTGTCAGTCTTGCTAGAGGTCTGTCATTCTCACTGATTTTTTTCAAAGAAACCACTTTTGGTTTCGTTGTTTATTCTATTGTTTTTCTGTTTTTAATTTCATTGATTTTTACTCTTCATTATTTCCATGTTGCTGCTTGCTTTGGATTTATTTTGTTCTTTTTGTAGTTTCTTGAGGTGGTAGGTTAGATTATTGATCTGAGACCTTCTTTTCTTATATAAATTTTTTTAAATTCCTCCACCCCACTTCCACCCTTGACCTGTGGATGCTGCCATCTCCGCTTAAGAACTGGATTTCTGAAGGCAGGGCGTCTCCTCCCACATGCTCATGATGCACACCTGGGGCCTGGCACACCCAGGGTATAGGCCGTGGCTCCACTGGAGCATGAACCCAGGACCTTCTGCGTGTAAAGCAGACGTGCTAACCACTACTCTATGGAATCATCCCCTTATATAAGATTTTAATGCTGTAAGTTTCCCTTTCAACATAGCTTTAGCTGCATCTCACAAATTTTAATGTTGTACTTCCATTTTCATTCAGTTCAAAGTATTTTCTAATTTCCCTTGACCTGCTCTTAATGACCTGTAAATTACTTAGAAATTTGTTGTTTAGTTTCCAGGTATTTAAAGATTTTCCTCTTGTCTTTCTGTTATTGATTTCTAGATTAATTCCATAGTAGTCAGAGAACATACTCTGTCAGATGTCAGTTATTTTAAATTTATTGAGGTTTGTTTGTTACCCAGTATATGGACCATCTTGGTGAATGTTCTATGTATGCTTTTAAAATATGTATTTTTCTGGAGTGTGTGGAGTGTCCTAGAATCTAAGACACCTAGAATCTAGTTGGTTAATGATGTTGTTGAGTTCGTCTATACCCTTGCTGATTTTATCTCAAGCATCTACATTTTCAATCAAATTTGGGAAAATGAAGCCCTCACTTTAAACCCACTGCTCTGGGGACTGAGAAAAGGACGGTAAAAATCTGATTTAAAGGGCACCAGGAAAAAAGGACTCACTGAACCCAAGTCTGTCTCACACGGGTGCAGAATGAGAGGGTTTTCACTGACCTAAAGCTCCATGTTCCCTGGGACAAAGCACCTGGGATTCGATACATTTAGCTGATTAAGTCTTTTACACTCATAGAGCAGGGTGTTGAGATTGGTTGGTCTGAAAGAGAGTTTTGATTGGGGGAAGGTGGCATGAGCAGGGAAAGCATTATAGTAGAGTTTCTATTATAATTGTTGCTATTACAACTTTGCCCGAGGCCTGCCCTGTGGTTTTGTGAGCCTGTAGGAGCCTGGTGTGAAGGCTTTCCGAATGCTGCCAGCTCCCATAGGGCATGTGAGAATGAAATGGAAACCTTGATGTTCCTCTACTGGCTTGTCCTAGACCTCCACCCCAGGATGGTCCTGCCCAGCCCAGTGCCCATGCTCATCTGGGCACAGTTCTCCAGGGTGCAGTTAGCCTGGAAAATCAAAGCCAAAAGATCAAAGACAGGACCTTCCTTCCTTTCTTCCCTGGTGCAGCACCGTAAGATCCATGATATCCTCCTAACATGTTCTGTGTGTTTGCTCCAGTCCCAAGAAGCACAAAGCCATTTCTTCCTGTTGGAGCATGGGCCCTACAAGCCCCCAACCCCACACTCCCTGCTACAGTTTTCCCTGGGAGTGGCAGAGTGGGGATGACAGTGTGAGGAAATGGAGAAGTTTTCTCCAGATCTCCTCATTCCTCATCTTCCTTCTCTCATCTTAAGGTATGGCTGGAGCACATAAGTAAGAGCTCACAAGAACGCCAGGTATAAGAGGAGAAGGGAAAGACCAGAAGTGAAAGCAGTCAAAGGCAGTGGTTTATAACCACCATGGGTTCCAGAATCTTTTGAGAATTTAAGAAAATAGTTTTGGACCTTCTTCCCAGGAAAATAAAATGCCCTTAGGAGGGACCCACTGTTATGCCTTCAGTTTTGGAGTGTTTGCAACCCACTGAGGAGTAGTCCATGGGCCCCATTCTAAGAACTTCGGGATTAGAGGAAGTGGCAATTATATATCCCTATTCCCTATCAAATGGCAGAAAACCTCCTTTCTCTCTGATCCCAAAGGCATCTCTTCCATTTTTTGAGCAGCCAAGATGATTTATTAGTGTTATATCCAATGGCAAATGGAAAATACGCAGAATCTTAAGGGACTCAAAAGAGACAAAATAATCTTGAAAAACAAAAACAAAACTGGAAGACTCACACTTTCTGATTTCAAAACTTATTACAGAAGTTTGGAGAAACATGGGTGAGTGAGAGATGTTCCTAGATCTCTCCCCTTGAAACAATAAGCTAAACATCTAAAAGTCAACATAAAACACCCAAATTGCACACCAGTATGTTTGAGCATAAGATCTGTGCATAAGAGCTACCAGAGGTCAGAACCCCAGGTGTCTGACAGTGGATTGGGAGAAACAAAGAAGCTGCCTCTCACAGCCGGAGCTCCCTGAAGGAGGAGAGGGAGGGGAGAAGGTGCAGGAAGTTCCCTAAACAGCCCTGCCTGGAAGAGTTGTAAGCTTCATGTGGCCCATGGCATGGCCCATGGCATGGCCCAGTCATAATGGCAGAAAGCAGAGAAGCAGGGGCTGCAGAGAAACAACAGTTGATATTTACCAGCTGTGCTTGCAAAACTGAGGCTGAGCCATAGCCTGCAGCCCCATCATCCTACCCAGAGGGCCTCTCCCCACATATCCTCTGAGATCAAACACTGGGAAGCCCCAGGGGAATCTGGGCAAATGCTACTGAAACTGTCACAAACACTGACAGGTACTGAGAATGAGTATAGCAAGTGTTCTTAAACATTTATAAGCAAAAAAACAAAACAAAACAAAACAAAACAAAACAAAAAAAAGACATTATTAAGGCTTTACATAAAGCAGAGATCCAAGAGACTTAGATGCCATCTTTTGGAAACCAAAAGAAAAGCACCTTCTTTGCAACAGGCTAAAGAGAGACCTTTATATAATAAATCTTCTTTCTGGAAAAAAAGCAGAATACACTTCCATTAATGCCCAGGAGGAGAAATAGTCCATTAAATACCATGAACAACCAAAGTGACAAGGCATCTCAGAAAGAAAAAGAAAAATCTCCAGAAAATAAGCTTACAGACATAGAAATATGAGACGTAAATGACAGAGAATTCAGGATGGTACTTCTGAAAAAACTCAGTGAGTTCCAAAATGAGTCATATCAACAATTTCAGGAATTGAAAAACTAACTAGATGAGCAGAATGAGTTATTTAGCAAGAAAATCAAAACCCTCAAAAAGAACAGAATAGATCTTCTGGAGAAATAAAAACACACACATGCACACACACAGTGCAAGAGTTGAAAGATGAAATAGCAAGCTTTGTAAATAGAGTTGACTAAATGGAAGAAAGGATCAGTGATATTGAAGACAGAAATCTAGAAAGAAATCAGAAGGAAGGAATCAAAGAATGAAAAATAATGAAAGAAAACTATAAGAATTAGCTGATATCATCAGGAGAGGAAACATCAGAATAATGGGCATTATTGAAGGCAAGGAAAAGAAGCAGGGACTAGAAAGCATTTTCAGACAAATAGTTGACAAGAATTTCCCAAATCTAAAGAATGAGTTGGAGCTTGGAATTCAAGAAGTCAACAGAACACCCAATTATCTCAACCCAAAAAGGCCTTCACCAAGACACATTGTATTGAAATTATCAAAAATCAACAACAAACACAAAATTCTCAGGGTAGCCAGGGAAAAGAAGATGGTAACTTATAAAGGAAAACCCAATAGGTTATCCTCGGACTTCTCAGCACCCTTACAAGCCAGAAAAGAGTGGAATCAAATATTCAAACTATTAAGTGGAAGGAACTACCAGCCTAGAATACTGTATCCAGCTAAGCTCTCCTTTAGATATGAAGGAGAAATTATAACCTTTCCAGACATACAAAAATTGAGGGAATTCTCCACTATGAGGCCTACACTACAGGAAATACTGAAAGGGGTCAGCTCACCTAAAACAAAATGACCAAAAAAATACATAATTAGGAGTAAAGTGAATAGCAGGCAGATAGAAGCAGAAGAGTGCAACTCTTACTAAGAACAGGGCATTATAAGCTTAAACCATAAGAAGAGATTTGCTATAGCAAGATAGTAATGAACATTCAGCATACATAGGGACAAATTGAGATAACAATGACTGAAAAGGGATGGATCCAAAGATCCAAATTCGCAAAGAGGAATGGAGATAAGACACACAGAAGAAAATGGATGACTATATATATATATAAACTATCCTTTACATATTCATAATGGTAACCACACACCAAAGATTCAGAACTGAAGTTAGATGACATAATACAAGAAGAACCAGAGGGAAAACCCACAAAAGCCAACCAAAATAAAGAAAACAGAAACACAAGAACAAGGAAGCAATGGAAACACTGAGCTACCAGAAAGCAAAAGAAAAAATGACTTTAAGAAGACCTCATATTTCAATAACCACCCTAAACGTAAATGTACTGAACTCACCAATAAAAAGGCACAGAGTTGCACAATGGATCAAAAAACAAACCCAACCATATTCTGCCTCCAGGAGACATATCTCAGCTCCAAGGACAAATATAGACTCAAAGTGAAAGGGTGGGAAATGATATTTCAAGCAAATGGCATTCAGAGAAAAGCATGAGTAGCAGTACCAGTATCAGATGAAATAGACTGAAATAAAATAGGTAGAGAGAGAAAAAAATAGCATAGATGATAGAGGCTCTGTTCATTCCTCCGACGACCAAATCACCATTGTGACAGAAACAAGGAGCAGCAGCAAGGAAAATTCATCTGGGTTCTAGATGAACAAGCCATACAACTATAGAGAAATCCAAGAAAGCACCTTGCAACGGCAGAAGGTAGGATGGGGCGAGGACGCAGGGCTGCCCAGTCCCCAGCGGCTGAGTGAGATGGAGGCTGCAACAGCAGCAGAAGCCTCTTAAAGGGGCTGCCTTCATGAGCATATTTTTGTGGTAACAGGCCTGCTCGCTCTGAGCACCAGTGCTCGGCTGTGCAGAGGGTGTTACAGGAATTTATAGGGAGACATTGTTAGAGTGAGGACCAAAGCAAGACTCGTGTGTACAGAAGTGCCAGCAGTATCCATTGTTCCCTGTTGAGCCATCTCCTCTCCCTCCGTGCAGACACAGCACCGCCATTGCCTTGAGGTCATCAGACTGGATAACAGAGGTTGCTCCGCCCAGAGGATTCCCTGAAACCCCGCCTCCCCAACTTGTGCTCTATCCTAGCCACATCTCGGTGTATCCTCAGCGTGTCAGGTGCTCTTTGCTGAGACTTACACTGATGGAAGCAGCTGCCCTCAGTTTCTGGTGTGGCCTTTTGAGGTAACTATAAGCACAGCATCTGTAGATTGCTTACTGAATCTTAACAGGTGGCACCAGAGGGGCAGAGGCTTGGTCTAAATTTGGCCTGCAGCTCAACCCCTCTCAGGACTGTGCCACTGGACAACTACTTCACAAATTCACACTAATAAGACCGGGAGACTTAGGAGCTTTGCTTTGTACATAGAAACAGACATGAAAGGCAGCCAAAATGGGAAGACAAAGAAGCAGAAAAACCATATGACAAAATAGAGATCCAGGAATAATGGAGTCAAGTAATCTAACAGATGCAGAGTTCAAAACACTAGTTATAAAGATGCTCAATGAACTTTTAGGAAGTGTAGAGAACTCCAAGAAAGAGATAAAAATGAAAATGGAAATTATAAAAGGGAATCAGTCTGAAATGAAGAACAGATTATCTGAGATGAGAAGTATATTAAATGGAATAAACAAAGTGAATAAAGAAGAGGATCAAATGCCCTAGCTAGAGGACAGGAAAGCCAATCAGGACACTCAAACAGAATAGCAAGAAAAAAGATGTCAGGACTATAAAAATAATTCAAGGAGGATAAGGGACACTATTAAGGGTCCAAATATCTGTTTGATCAGCATACCTGAAGAAAATCAAGATGTTGAACAGCTATTGGAAGAAATAATGATGGAAAACATTCCTAACTTGGTGAAGAAACTGGACATAAAACCCCAGGAAATTCAGAGAATTCCGAAAACCAGGGATCCAAAGAGGCCCACACCAAGACACATCATAATTAAAATGCCAAATGTTAAATACAAAGAAAGAATATTAAAAGTAGCAAGAGAAAAAATAATAATTACTTATAAGGGAACACCCATAAGACTGGCAGCTGATTTCTCAATAGAAACTATACAAGACAGAAGGGCTTGGCAAAAAATATTTGACAGGATGAAGACCCAGGATCTGCAACCACGAATACTTTATCCAGCAAAGCTATCACTTAGAGTTGAAGGACAGATAAAGGGCTTCTCAGACAAAAATAAGCTAAAGGAATTTATCACCACTAGGCCAGTGTTACAGGAAATGTTGGAGGGACTTCTCTAAGAAGAAAAAACATGTATCAAAAACATGAATAAAGAATGGTAACAACTACATTCCTATCAATAAGTACCTTAAATGGAAAAGAATTAAGTGCTCCAACCAAAAGATAGAGTGGCTAAAATGATAAGAAAAGACCCCTACATATGAAAAGGAAGGAGATGGAGAAAGATATTGTTTGATGGACCTAGAATGTACTTAAGTCAGACAGAGAAAGAAACACTATATGATTTCACATATATGTAGAATTTAAGAAGTAAAAAGAACAAACTAATCGAAAACAGACTCACATATATAGTGGACAATTTGTTGACAGAGGGGAGAGGAGTTTGTGGGGATAGGAGAATGGTGTGAAGGGTTAAAGAAGTACCAATTAGTAGCTGATGGATGGTCACGGGGATGGGGAGCACAAAATAGGAAATGCAATTAGCATTAATACATTGGCTAGGTGGAGGGTCAGGGGAGGGAGAGAGCAATTGGGGGGATCATTTTATGAACTATATAGATTTCTAACCAATGTACTATATACTTGAAACTAATTAATATTTTTTTTAAAAAAATAAATAAATAAATTTAAAAAGAAAAAATAAGAATAAATAAAAAAGGTACAGAAAGATACCAAGGGATACTTCATAATGATAAAGAGAATCATGCACCAAGAAGACATAACACTTATTAATACCTATGCTCCCAATCAGAGAGCTCCAAAATATGTAAAGCAATTACTAACAGAACCAAAGGGAGAAACAGATCAACACAACCATAGTAGGGGACCTAAATATCCCACTGTTGGATATGGACAGAACATCCAAACAGAAAAATCAATAAGTAAATAACGTCCTTAATTGACACATTAGACCAACTGGACATAATTGACATATACAGAGCCTTCCATACCAAAACAGCTGCTTATACATTCTTCTCTAATTTCACATGGAATATTCTCAAGGATTGACCAAATACCGGGACACAGAGATAGCCTCAGCAAATATAAGAGAGTTGAAAACATGCCAACCATATTCTCTGATCATAATGCATTGAAACTAGAAATCAACTGTAAACAGAAGCAGGAAGTACCACAAATATATGGCAATTAAATAATATACTACTGAAAAATAACTGGATCAGAGAAGAAATAAAAGGAGAGATCAAGAGATTTGTAGAAATGAATGATAATGATAGGACAACATGTCAAAACTTTTGGGACATGGCAAAAGCAGTCATAAGAGGAAAGTTTATATTCTCACAGGCCTATCTCAAAAAACAAGAACAAGTCTAAATAAACAACCTAATGCTTCATCTTAAAAAAAAAAAAAAACAAGAAAAGGAAGAACGAATGAAGCCTAAAGTCCACAGAAGGAAAGAAATAATCAAAATTAGAGCAGAAAGAAATGAAATTGAAAACAAAAAACAAAAAAACAAAAAAAATAGATAAAATAAATGCAACATAGAGCTGGTTCTTTGAGAAGGTTAATAAAATTGGCAAACCCCTGGCTAGGCTCACTAAAGTAAAGAGAAAGGACACCAATAAACAAAATCAGGGATAAAAGAGGGGAAATTATGACAGACACTGCAGAAATACAAAGGATCATACAAAAATACTATGAAAAAGTATATAACACCAAATTTAATATCCTAGAAGAAATAGACCAGTAATTAGAAAAATACAATCTTCCTAGACTGAATCAAGAGCTGGAACATCTAAATAGACAGAACAGCAGTATGGAAATTTAAACAATCATCAAAAACCTACTAAAAATAAAAATCCAGGACCAGATGGTTTCACCAGTGAATTCTACCAATCATTCAAAGAAGATTTGATACATATTCTCCACAAACTCTTCCAAAAAGTCCAAGAGGAGGCAATACTTCCCAGCCCATTTTATGAGGCAAATTTTACTATGATACCAAAACCTGGTGAAGATAACACAAAAAAAGAAAACTACAGACCAATATCTCTCATGAACACAGATGCAGAAATCCTAAATAAGATCCTAGCGAACCAAATACAGCAACACATCAGAAAAATTATACACCACGATCAAGTGGGCTTCATTCCAGAGGCACAGGGATGATTCAACATATGCATATCGATTAATGTGATACACCACATAAACAAATTAAATTGCAGGTGGCTTTCCAATTTTCCCAGCACCATTTATTGAAGAGGTTTTCTTTTCTCCGCTGTATATGTTTGGCTTTTTTGTCAAAAATTGTTTGCCCATAAAAACATGGGTTTACTTCTGGTCTCCCGATTCTGTTCCACTGGTCTATGTGTCTGTTTTTCTGCCAATACTATGCTGTTTTGATTACTTTCGCTTTGTAGTATAATTTGAAGTCGGGCAGAGTGATGCCTCCAGACTCGTCCTTTTTTCTCAGGATGGCTTTGGCAATTCACGGTCTTTTGTGCTTCCATACAAATCTGATGAGTTTTTGTTCTGTTTCTTTAAAAAATGCTGACGGGATTTTGATAGGGATTGCATTAAGTCTGTATAATGCTTTAAGTAATATGGAGTGACATCCCATTTTGAATGTGCTGTCAAGATTGTTTTCAATACATGGTTCAGCGCACATCTTCATCCACACTGCAATGAAAATTTCCCTTCAGAGCTATAAGGAATTTTGTTCAACAAATGTTTATTTTGACACTGTGGTCAACACTGGAGTCTGCCCCAAGAACCTAGAGAACCAATGCAAGGCTGTATTTGCAAAGCCCCCAGGCCCTAGGCATGCTTCTGCCACTAACTCAATGTGTGACCTTGGTTTAATTATGCCCCATGCCCCTCCCTCCTTTCTGGTACGAGAGTGACTATTGTTATCTAAGGGTCTTTCCGACTTGGCTATCTTTTGGTTTATAGAAGCAGAACCAGTGAGGCATAACAACTGAGAAGTGCAGCCAGGAGGGGATTAATGCTGAGACGAGGACTGAAAATCAGTGGGATACTTCCAGAGGCCAAGTAAAAAGGGCAGGAAGCAAGAAGTTGTGGCAGGTTCAATTTTAGGTTTTTACAGGCTGATTTTCATAGAGAAAGAAGCCGGTGATTTGGAGGGCATCTATGCTTGCCCTGGATTAAGAAGCAAGCCAAGGGAAATGGAGCTTGTTTTGGTGACTGGTTAGGAACTTTTCTTGAGTTCTTAATGGGTAAAATAACCCCAGGGTAGTTGACATCAGAAGTTGTCTGAGTTTAGGAGTGTTAAGAACAGGAAGATTCCTTTGCTGCCACCTCCATGAAATGAGTCCTTTCTTAGCTTACTATTATAAAACCAAAACCAAACCAAACAAAAAGCCCACACTCAATCAACCATCTCAGGAATCATATTAACATTAATGGAATGAGGGGCTTACTCCCAGGCTCTGTGCTGAGAACTTTATTGTCATCCCACTCTCGTTTAATCCTCCCAACAACTCTGATGTAGGAACTATTATTGGGCTTGTCTTGCAGATGATGAAATTGAGGCAACTAGTCTGTGCTCAGCACTATTCCAGAAACTCAGGGGATAGCAGAAAGAAGAGGCTTGGGATGAGTTATCCCTAAAATCTGGAATGGTTCTGTTAATGAAAATTGTGTCAATTGTCTAGGGTAAAGTCACTGAAAGAATTTTCAAGAGCTGGAGAAAGGTACAGATTGTTTGTTAGTGGTATGTTTTCATTTTCTAGATTGTGGACAAATTTTCAATTTTTATACTGTCCCAGAACAAAGAGAACCATGACTAGTCTCTTGCAATTTATGTAGGAACTTGAATGTGCCCTTAACAGTTTTATCATGCTTCCCGCAATCACCATCTTTCATTTTGGAAAGCAGAGGGGTGGCATTTGACTTCTTGTCTCCTTGTTACCTCGATACCAGGCTGTGCCTCCAGAATGAAAAACTGGGCACCATCCCTGGGAAAAGAAGATATGTATTTCTAAAACTGAAAGGAAGAAAACAAGTTAGCTCAGCCCAACCTCCCCCATCTCCTGCCCCATCCCTGGCCCCAAGTGAGGTCAAGAATAGTCCACTCATTCTTCAAACACATTGTGCTCTTTCCATCTCTGTGCCTTTTAACAGGCTGTTCTCAAGGCCTCTCACTCTCTTCCCCTTCTCCACAGACAAATTTCAAATTCGGCCAATACTGTCACTGCATCTTGTGAACCCCATTGCCCTTGCACCCCACTCAAATACTGTCACTACATCTTGTGAACCCCATTGCCCTTGCACCCCACTCCTCCTCTTCCAGCAGATTGGATTGTCCGCCCTTTCTCCTGAGCACCATAGAGAGGACTAGGGTACAGCATGGAATGGTCAGTATATGCATGGCAGACTTCCCAGGTCGGTGCATCTTTTCAACTATAAATCCTCCCCAAACACATGCACTCACTCTCTCTCTCTCCCCCCACTCCCACACACACAGCACATCTGCACACATCTATAGCAGGCAGTAGAGTATTGTGGTTAAATGGATGAACTCGGGCTAAGTTTGAGTCCAAGTTTTTTCACTAACTAAATGAATGACTATGGGAAAGTAACTGACTCATTCTATGACTGAGTCATTTCGTCTATGCAATAGAAACATAGTACTTCTCTCATAAAGTCATTTTAAAGACTAAATATAAGGATGTATATAAAGTGCACAGCACTGTGGCTGGCATATAGCAACTGCTCAGTCAGTGGTATTTAGCATTATTATTACACAGGGTTTGACACATGAAGGATGCCAAATATGTATTTGAGTGAGTATCTGAATGGTTCACACAGTAAGGCTTTAAGAGTTTAAGTTAGGGACAAGTCAGGGACAGCTGGGCTACTCAAGGAAGCTGCTTCCCCTGACCTCAATATTGTCTCTCACTGGACCCTGCTCTTTTCCTTTAGTATACACACCACAATTTGTCACTATACATGTATTATTTTACTTGTTTGGTTTTAGTCTTTCCCAATCAGTTAAGTTCCATGAGGCCAGGGCTCATGTGTGCTTTTGCCACCACTGTATCTCCTTTACCTGGAACAGTGCTGGGAAGAGACCAGGTACTTCAGAAGGGGAGCAAAAGAAGGGGAGCAGAAGAAGTGTGCACAATACCACACTTCTTCTTGGAAGAATTCAAGGGAAATGTGGGATTTAGGTGGTCCCAAAGGATGGGTAAGAGTTAAGTAGGAAAGCAATAAGGCTTCCAAATGGAGGAAATCCTGAGAAACCTGAGCATGTATGAGGTACTCAGGGGAATACAGCCAGTAGATCCACTGGGCTAGAAGAGCAAGTGACTTTCTGTAACTCGGTTTGTATAAGGGGGTAGTGAGATTAGAAGATGGGTTGGAGTAAGCAGGGAATTGCCTTGAATGCCAGGCTACTTAGGGATTCATTCTGTTAGCTAAGGCTTTGGCCTTTATCAACAAGAAAATATTCCTAGGAAAAGTATGTATTATCAGCCAAGTCTGATTGAGTATAAATTAAAGCTCTTTTCTTTAGAGAAAATTTTGCTATGGGGAAATGGCGATACCAGGAAACCACTGGAAAGAGAAAATAGTGCCCCTAAGATGATACAAAAGCATATAAAAAGGGAGATAAAAACAAACCTTATCCACCTCCAATGTTACCTTGGTCCAGAACCTTAACCCCAAACTATTTATTGTTTGTTTCATCAAAAAATGACTCTTCTTTATAAAAATGCAGATGAGAAGCAGGAATGCCTGTGTGATAATGGAGGGCTTTTGATTACTGACAAAATCTCTTCATTTGTTATAGTTCTGTTCAACTCTTCTGTTTCTTCTTAAGTCAATTTTGGTAATATGTGTGTTTCTGGAAATTTGTCCATTTTACCTAAATTATCTAATTTATTATCATATATTTTCCTGTGTCATTAAAAGTCCTTTGTAAACATCATTTTGATGGCTACATAACATTCTATTGTATGGCTGTCCCATAATTTATTTAACTATTTTCTTAATGGTTCTCTTCAGGTTATTTTCAGGGTTAAAATGAATGTCTTTGTACAAAAATCTGTCTTTATTTCTATTTCCTTAAGATAAATTCATAGACATGAAATTTTTGGAACACAAGGCCTGAACTTGCTTGCAATTCCAGGCTCATGATGCATCCTGCCAAATTGCCATCCAGAAAGGTCAGACCACTTTGCCCCCCTCATTAGTACATGAAAGTTGTCAGCGCCGAGCTGATCAAGAAGGGAAGGTTTCAGTGGTGAAACACTCAGTTGGAAGAATGCACAAAAGGCCAACAAGAGAATGAAACGGCAGGCGCCAACTTTATTGTGGGGAGCGCAGTTCTATTGTAGGGAGTGTGGTATTGTGCACTCTTCTTCTGCTCCCCTTCTTTTGCTCCCCTTCTGCTCTCCAGGGGACCACATGGCTCCATCCATATCCAAATATAATAGTGGCATTCAGCCACATATGCGTGATACAATAAGCTGAAGTATGTTTACATATTTTAGGCACAGGCACTCTACTACACTAATGTAACATTCTAAATTTGGGATCCTATTCCTAGCCATGAGCCTGAATCACAGCAAGCCCTGGGACCAGCCAGGCCTGGAACCCACAAAAGTGCTTTAAAATGTTAGGGATTTGACTTTTAAAACACCTTTGCTGATTTCATAGATAGGAAATGCTATCTTACTTTTAGCTGTCATTTTGAAATTTCGAGTGAGGTCAAAATTTGTTAATATTTTATTACATATCTGTATTTCTTCATATGTGATCCATCTGTTCAGTTCTCTGTCCATTTGTCATTTGCTCTATTAGTGTCTTTCCTATTGATTTACGTCATCTCTTTATCAATTGTTTATATTTATTGCAATACTTTTCAGGGCTGTTTTTTGCCTTTTATTTTGTTTATACTATTTCTTGATGTTTAGAAGGTTTCATTTTTATTTCAGCATTCTAATTTCTTCCTTTGTGATCTCTTCTATCACATGTATACCAAAAAAGCACTTCTTCATCCAGGAATCAGATGGATAATCTCATTTCTCCCTTTTAAAAATTTATCTTTTAAACACGCAGAATTTATTTCAGTGTATGATGTGATTATTTTCCCCAAATCACGAATCATTCTAGCACTGTTTATTGAATAATCCTTCCCTTTCTCATCACTCTAAGATCTTTTCTTTACCTATTAAATTCGTATATTTGTATGTATACATATATACATATACACACATATTGTTTTGTTTTGTTTTGTTTTGTTTTGTTTTGTTTTTGTTTTCTGGGCTGTCTATTCTGTTCCATTGATCTGTTACTTCTTGTACCACTATCACACTGTTTTAAATGCTGTGGTTTTATAATATATTTTGATAGCATTACTCCTCTGATTCAAACTTTTCTTAGCTTTTATGTGAATTGACTCTTCCACATAAGTATTGCAATTATTTTATCAGGAGGACTGGTCCCATCCCAGAGCCCACCTAAAGTATCCTATTTGGGGGCTACCTAATTCACTTCCTTGTGTCATTAGACAATATCTTCAGAATGAACAATGCAAGAGCCTAGATAAGCCAGGCTCCAACAGTGCCTTTAGCTTACATACCTTCTTTAGCTCCTAGGAGAGAACTAAAGAGAGAGAATATTTTGGCCATATTTCTCTGAAGAGTTGAGATGAAAAGGAATAGTTTACCATGCCAACCACTTTCAAAGTTTGTTTTTCCCTCTCTTCAAAGAATTACTCTTTCAAGTGACATATGTTAGTTTTTATTTAATGTACTTTATTTTTAAAACTTTATTTAATGTACTTTAATTAACAATATGGAATTACATTTACAAATGCTCTTGAATTTATCTCTGTCTGTGGAACATGAACTAGTTCCTTTGTGATCTCTTCTATCACATGTATACCAGTTCTCTGAGCCTCAGTTCCCTCATCTATAAAATAGCAATAAGGACCTCATTATGCAATATGCCGGGCTCAGAATGTGGCTCAGAGTAGGTAATCAGTAAATAACCCCTGTATCATAACTGTGAGAGGTAGTAGAGCATATGGTTTAAGACTACAGGCTCTGGGTTTCAGAAATGGTCGGGAGATTGGGTCAGAAGGTTGTAGCAGGAAGAGGTTGCGCACCAAATACTTAATTTGCTATCAGCTGGACTGAAGCTTTCCATGAAGCCAAATGAGAGACGTGACATAAGAGGTCCCAAGGGGGAAAAAAAACCAACCTGAAAGCCAGAGCCTCCTGAACAGACTGCCAGGGGGCGAGATGACTTTAGACACTGCCCCCAGATATAAGAAGCATTACTTCCTTCAGACAGAGGCAATTGATAGATGAAGCATAAAATAAACCAGAGGCTGTGGTTTCCTGGATACACCTGGCTCCCCATCCTTTATAATATGGAATATTTTCTGCTGTTTGTTCCTGATGTGTCCCCACCAGAGACCAATGCCATCAGAGTTCCTATAAAAGTGAGGTTTTCTTGAGGAAAAAAAAATGGCATAGATGATAGAGGCTCTGTTCATCCCTCTGGCGACCAAATCAAAGTTGGGATGGAAACAAGGAACAGCAGCAAGGAAAAATCACCTGGGATTTAGATGAACAAGCCATACAACTAGGGAGAAGTCCGAAAAAGCACCCTGCAACTACAGAAGGTAATCCTCACTGGGTGAGGACACAGGCTGCCCGGTCCTGAATGGCTGAGACAGAGGCTGTGGCAGCGGCAGTGGCAGTGGCAGAAGCCTCTTAAAGGGGCAACGCCCATGAGTGGATTTTCGCGGTGACAGACCTCTGAGCACCAGTTCTGATTCAGCTGTGCACAGAGAAGACCCGGGACTTACACGGAGACATTGTCAGAGTGAGGGCAAGGCAAGTCTCGGGTGTACAGAAGTGCCGATGGTATCCATTGTTCCCTGTTGAGCCCTCTCTCCTCCCAGTGTGTGGACACAGCGCCACCATAGCCGCAATGTCATCAAACTGGATAACAGAGGTCACTCCGCCAGAGGATTTCCTGAAACCCTACAGCCCCAGCCACGCTACATCCAGCTACATCCTCAGCGAGTCAGGTGCTCCTTGATGAGCAGCACCTAGACTCGCACTGGAGGCAGCTGGCCTCAGTACTGGGGTGGCCTTTTGCGGCAACTATAAGCACAGCACCTGTGGATTGTTTGCTGAATCTTAACAGGTGGCCCCAAAGGGGCAGAGGCTTGGGCTAAATTTGGCCTGCAGCTCAACCCCTCTCAGGACTGTGCCACTGGACAGACACCTACTTCAGAAATGCACACTAATAAGACCAGGAGACTTAGGAGCTCTGCTTAATTCATAGAAACAGACACAGAAAGGCATTAAAAATGGGAACACAAAGAAGCAGAAACTATATGAGAGAACAGAACGGAGATCCAGGAATAATGGAGTCAAGTAATCTAACAGATGCAGAGTTCAAAACACTGGTTATAAAGATACTCAATGAATTTTGGGGATGTGTAGATAAATTCACTGAGAACTTCAACAAAGAGATGAAAAACATAAAAATGGAAATGGAAATTATAAAAAGCAACCAGTCTGAAATGAAGAACACATTATCTGAGATGAGAAGTATATTAAATGGAATAAACAAAGGAATAAACAAAGTGAAGAGAGAAAAAGATCAAATGCCCTGTCTAGAGAACAGGAAAGCCAAGGACAGTCAATCAGAATGACAAGAAAAAAGATGCCAAGACTATAAAAATAATTTAAGGAGCATATGGGACACTACTAAGGGTCCAAATATCTGTCTGATCGGCATACCTGAAGAAAACCAAGATGTCAAACAGCTGTTTGAAGAAATAATGATGGAAAACTTCCCTAACCTGGTAAAGGAAATAGACTAAACCCCCAGGAAGCTCAGAGAATCCCAAAAACCAGGGCTCCAGGGAGGCCCACACCAAGACACATCACAATTAAAATGCCAAAGTTTAAATTCAAAGAAAGTATATTAAAAGCACCAAGAGAAAAACAGATAGTTACCTATAAGGGAACACCCATAAGACTGGCAGCTGATTTCTCAAAAGAAACTATGTAGGACAGAAAGGCTCGGCACAAAATATTCGACGTAATGAAGACCGAGGAGCTACAACCAAGAGTAATTTATCCAGCAAAGCTATCACTTAGAGTTGAAGGACAGATAAAGGGCTTCTCAGACAAAAATAAGCTAAAGGAATTTATCACCACCAAGCCAGTATTACAAGAAATGTTGGAGGAACTTCTTTGAAGAAAAAACGTGTATCAAAAACATGAATAAAGAATGGTAACAACTACATTCCTATCAATACGTACCTCAAATGGAAAAGAATTAAGTGCTCCAACCAAAAGATAGAGTGGATGAATGGATAAGAAAACAAGACCCCTACATATCTTGCCTACAAGTGACTCACTTCAGATTAAAAGACATACACAGACTAAAAGGAAGGGGATGGAAAAAGATACTGCTTTGATGGACCTAGAGGGTATTTAAGTCAGACAGAGAAAGGTAAACACTGTATGATTTCACTTATATGCGGAATCTAAGGAATAAAAAGAACAAACTAATCAAAAACAGACTTACAAATGTAGTGGACAATTTGGTGACAGACAGAGTGGAGGGGCATTGGGGGGCTTGGAGAATGGGGTGAAGGGTTAAAGAAATACAAATTAGTAGCTGATAGATGGTCATGGAGATGAGGAGCACGGCATAGGGAAATTAGTTAGCATTAATACGTTGGCTAGGTGGAGGGTCAGGGGAGGAAGGGAGCAATTGGGGGAATAGTTTTATCAACTATATATATTTCTAACCAATGTACTGGAAACTAATTAAGTAATCTAAAAAAAAACAAGAAGTAAATGTAAAAAAAAAAAAGACTACAGGCTCTGAGGCCAGATTTTTTGGGTTCAAATCTTATTTTTATCAGTAATTAATTTTCTGATCTTGGACAAGTTACTTAAGGTGAATAGGCTTTGGCTGCCTCTTCTGCAAATGTGGATAATGAAAGTACCTGCTTTATTGGGTGTAAGGAATGAGTTCATTCTATTAAACACTTAGAACAGTTTCTGGTACGTATTAGGAACTCGATTCACATTAGCTACTCCTATTGACAGTGCCCTTAGTGGTGGTGTTACCGGATAGTGTTAAACCTAGTTATTTGGACACACTATCCAGAATCCATTGCCTCATAGCACCATCTAGTGCTTATCTTGGAAAATTCTAAATCTATCCTTTAAGGCTTACTCAACAGTCATTTGGTTGGGAGAACATCTTTTTAAAAATAATAATAAAATTTATTTTTAGGAATACAAAAAATGGGAGAAATATCATGATTTCAATCTTTCATCTATCTGGGCTTATCTTTATAAGAGTCAGAGTTTTTGGATGCAAATAGAAACCGATTCTAGCTGAGCTGAGCAAATTCTTGAGCATTTCATAGAATCAAC
Source organism: Pteropus vampyrus (assembly GCF_000151845.1). Classification (NCBI taxonomy): domain Eukaryota; kingdom Metazoa; phylum Chordata; class Mammalia; order Chiroptera; family Pteropodidae; genus Pteropus; species Pteropus vampyrus. Next base: position 2,109,763 of record NW_011889171.1, read on the forward strand.
AGGTAGGCAGATGAACCAGGCTAGGGAAATGGGCAAGAAATAAGGGAGGCTTGGCAGTGAGAACTCCAGTTAAGGCCATGCCATAGGACCACTTTGGTTAATATGTCACCACTGGCAACAGCTACCTCCACTACTTCTAGACTTCACCACCGCAAAATACTGCTGCCTTTGGACTCCACTGACCCAACATTGGCTACTGAGGCCTCTGCTACATGCAGTTCTTATGAATTAATTTCAAAACTGTCACTTTTTTGTATAAATATATCAAGATTCAAAGTCTTTGATGAGAGCCCAGGTCCCACATTAGTGCTCTAACTACCCAGGACGTATGAAGAAGCAATATGTGCTTTCCTTAGTTTTCAGAGTGAGAGGCAAGTCCTTGCCTTCTAAATTAACAGTGAAGGATTATCGCAAAAAAGAAGATGGTTTGGATATTCACTTCAGGTAAGGTTGCCAGATAAAATACAGGACATCCAGTTAAATATGAATTTCAGGAAAACAATTAATTTTTTAAAATATAAGTATGCAAATATTTCATAGAACATACTTATGGCAAAAACTTGAAAAGACAATTATGCCTAGTTTAGGTGAGGAGGGCACGGTGAAATGAATACTCTCAAATATTGCCAGTTATTATATCCATTAGTATACCTAAGTGTATTAGCCAGTGTTCTCCAGAGAGACAGAACCAATAAAAGATTATATATATATATATATATATATAAAATCTTTTAGTTCCTAATACGTACCAGAAACTGTTCTAAGTGTTTAATAGATTTTATATATATATATATATATATATATATATATATATATATATATATATATATATATATATATATATATAGAGAGAGAGAGAGAGAGAGAGAGAGAGAGAGAGAGAGAGAGAGAGAGAGAGATCTGGTATAAGAATTGGCTCATATGGTCATGGAGGCTGTGAGGTCCCACAATCGGCCATCTGCAAGGTGGAGACACAGGAAAACCAGTGGCATAGTTCAGTTTGAGTCTGGAGAAGGCCTGAGAACCAGGGGAGCCAATGGTGTAAATCCAAGTGCAGGAGAAGACCAATATCTCAGCTCAGCCAGCAGGCAAGAAGGAGGTGGGTAAATCCTCTGTTTTGTGTTCTATCTAAGCCCTCAAAGAATTGAATGATGCCCACCCACACTGAGGAGGGCAATCTACTTTACTGAGTCCACCAATTCAAAAGCTAATCCCATCTGGCAACACCTTCACAGACACACTCAGAATAATGTTTAATCTGGGCACCCTTTGGCCCAGTCAGATTGACACATAAAATCAAACATCACACCACGTGCATTAAAAATATTTACAACCTCTGATCCAATAATTCTATTTTTAGAAATCATCACAGCCTTTGACCCAGGAGTTGAATTTTAAGGAGTTTATTTTAAGGAAATGATCAGAAAGAGGCAAAATAATCTGCATACATACTGTCCATTGCAGAGTTATTGCTCATAAAAAAAATTGGAAATAAGCCTAAATATTCAAAAGGAGAGTGGTCTAATAAATTATGGTTAATATATGATGGTATCTTATGGAGTTGGTAAAATTATATTTATGAAGAATTTTAGTTACATGAAAAACTCTGACAAAGGAATATTCAGAGATAAAAGCAGGGCAGAAGAAACACTAGAAAATATTTATTTGCACATATGTATGATCGAATAAAGAAGATAGTATTAATATTCAGTAGAGAGAGGGGAAAATAGAGAATAGAGGGGACAATGAGAATAGAAAGGGGACATTGGAACTCTGAAAAGAGTTTAGAGGGTGTGATAGAGTGCTTCCAGAGAAGGAGAGTAGGTGAGAGAATGGACTGTGGTTGTATCGTATAATTGTTGGACAGAACTGTCCATTTGTGGATTATGGTAAAAAATTTTCAAGTGAGCTCCTCCCTATGCCCTGCTCCCCCCAAGGAGCTGCTGATCTGTTTTTTGTCATTATAGATTAGATAGCATTTCCTAGAAATTTATAGAAATGGAATTATATAACGTGCATACATTTTGTCCCTAAGTAGTTCATGTTTTCAATGCTATTGTAAATGCTATTTTTTCACTTCAACTTTTGATTGTTCATTGCTATTATATAGAAATAAAATTGATATTTATATGTCAATCTGGTATCCTTCAACCCTGTTAAACTCATTTCGTTCTTGTAGCTTACTTGTAGAATCCATTGGATTTTCTATATAAGTAAATACATCCTCTGTGAATAGAAATAAATTTATGTCTTTTTTTCCAAAAAAATTATTTTTCAAGTGAAATCAGCGAGTAGAGTACTGTGCTTTCTGATACCATGTTCAACTGTTTATGTGCAGTTAGGGAATGGGAGACAGTTGGGTTTAACCGGCATTAGGCTTTTGAAAAGATCTTAGTGTGTGACCAAGAGAAAGAGTGGCCAATGTGGGATAGAGAGAAAGGTGGTTGGAGGTGAAGAACATCAAGGAAGTGGACGGCCAAGGTATGCCATGTGTCATTCATGACAGTAAAGTTGCCAGGAATGATGAGCCAGCATTAGCTTGGGGAGAACAAATGAGTCTGGAGGAAAAGCCTCCCTAAGTAGAATTTATACCTGGTCCAGGTTTCTGGGGAGTAGAGGGGCCCAAGAACACTCTAGAACTCTGCCTCCCTCCCTGAAATGTGCCCATGCTCAGGTGACCAGCATTCACTGGGGCTGGCCCACACTCCTCTCCTCCAGTTTGAGAGGCTTTCACTCTGAAAATCCATCTCTAAGCTCTCAATAATCTAGACTTTTTAGAAACATAGGCCTCTTTACTCTCCTGGGGCAAGTAGAGTCTGGACCTCTATGTCACAAATGCCAGCCACCCTTTGTGGTAAAATTGAGTAAGTAAGAAAGAAAAAGTAAATTTTATTTACTGATGAACCTACAGCAGAGAAAACAGGTGATAGTTAATTAGATTACCTTGCCACATAGAAAAAAATCAAAAAAGGAATAATTCTAGCATTTTAACCTTAGGTATTTCTGGTTAGTGAGATAGTGGGATCACACCTATACACACGCAGAGGTAGGAACTCTGTGTGTGTGTGTGTGTGTGTGTGTGTGTGTGTGTGCCTGTTGACACGCACAAACACAAGGAGATAGGGATATCTTGTCTTTGACACCTTACTGCCTGCCACTTAGTTCATGATTCCTCTCATTTTATTTTAGTCTCTTGTCTCAGGATTACACATGCCCCTATATTTTCCTTAGGCTATAAAGGGTGCCCACTGTGTGCCCTATGAAGCAGAATTCTATTTCCGCCCTTACTTACCAGTTTTCTTTTAGGTGGCAATGGATACGAAAGGGTTAATAAGATAAAAAACAATCGCTGTTGCTTTAACAAACCTCTGAGTTTCCTAGGCAACATAATGCCTGTATTTCTCCCGCTTCTTCCTGTTTCTAAAAGCCCCTATGGAAAAAAATGGTGAAAATATTAACCTTGGCCAGCATTCAAGTCCCTGCTCCACCCCTCCCCAATTCTACTCCTCCAGCAGTTGACCTTGCCTTTTAGTTCATGGAAAACATTGAAGCTGTCGGGTGTGAGTTCCCTCAACCTTGAGATCTCCACATCTCTCTCCCCCTCCTCCTAAAGAACAAGGTTACGATCCCTCTGCCTGTCCTTTGCATTTCATCTTCTCCTGTCTCACTTCCTGCCACAGAGTTGGTTAATATCCCCTCTCTCCTGTTTCTGTCTCTAAGCACCTACTGGCATGAGTAGCTGCAGCCTGAGTCTATTACAGTTGTCTGAAAAACAAATCTAACTAAGAAATCCAACTTCCCTCTGTCCTCCACTCCCCCTCCTTTTAGTTGAGCTTCTTCTAAAGCTTATTGTTTGAGAGCTCAATTTCCTAAGTCCTCATATCCCACTTACTCCCTAGGCCACTGGAACCAGATTCCAGCTCTTCTCACATCACACCAAAAGGACTCTGGCATAGGTAGCCTGGGACGTCCAAATGTTCTAGTCCAATTTACTCTTTAGTCTTCACCTTTCTAGATCTCTCTCAACATTGCGAACCTCTCCGCCCTGAAAACTCTTCCCTTTGCTTCGGTCATTCCACAGTCTCCCAGAAATCTTTCGATTGCGGGGAATTTTTATTCTCAATCTCCTTGGTGGGTTTCTCTTCTTCTACCTACCCCTACAATGTTAATCTTCTCCAAAAATTCTATCTTGGCCCTGTTTTCCTCTCTACAACTGGCGAACTACCCATAGATGCCAGGAAAGTAATATGAACAAGTAATGCAAGGATGGTGAATGTTTCCCCCACCCTGTCTCACTTTTTTTGGAAACAGTAACACTCTTCACTCTTTCATTTTCCACTTTCAATAGGGCCATTGGCACAAAAAACATTTGACTCTTCTCTTTACTCTGACAAAAACAGAGCAAATATGATAAAAGACAACTGATATTTGGTCTCAGTATTTGGGTATATAGTAGGAAGAAGAAAATCTCCTTTAAATGTGGCCTCTGAAGGAGGCAGCTGCCAATCAGCTACGGCCAATTGTTGACACACAAGAATCTAATGCTGTTAAGACAAGTCAGAAATATGGGCTATATGTAAAAATCTTTTGGTTAAGTGTTCACGTCTAATATTTTTTAATTAGCATAATGCAAAGGTCAGATAAACAGCTCTTGTCACCAAGGCCAACAACTTTCAACCTTGGCTTAGCACATTGTGCAATGAGCCTTGGCAAGACTTCTATTCTCCCAGGTGATCTGATTCAATGCCACTGATTTCATCTACCACTTGCAGGCTGATGTCTCCTATCTTAATTGCTCCAGTCCAGACCTCTATTCTGTGCCCCAAGCCCATATATCCAACTGGACACATTATTGGATATCTCCACCAGGTTGTTCCTTATACCTCTCCTTTTCAAACAATGAATGTGCATGTGACTCATATGAGGGATCTTGTTAAAATGGATTCTGATTCAGTAGGTCTGGGATGTTGCCCAAGCTCATGCATTTCTAACAAGCTCCCAGTTAATGCCAACACTGCTGATGCATGAGCCACATTTTAAGACACAACTTTCATTTGAATACAAGGTCCTTTCCTCCTATTTACCTCCTCTTGGTGGATGAAACACCATCCATCCACTAGCCCACGCAAGAGTTTGGACATAAAGTAGATATAGAGAGAATGATAGTAGTAGAGGAGAAATCCTAAGCCTTGTCCCATACAGCCCCTTAACATATTTCTATTTCTACCTTTATGTCCTCACTATCACAATCTTGATTTAAGCCCTCATTTTCTCCTGCAGTAGGGGTCTTCACTGGTGTCTCTGCTTTAGTAGTCACCCCTCCAATGCATCCTCAGTGCTCCTACCAGCATGATACTTTTAAAAAGCAAAATGATCTTATGTAAAGCCTGGGCTCTTCAGCCAGACTTCTGGGTTTAAATCCCAGTTCTGCTTCTTACTAACTGTGTGACTGGGCAAGTAACTTAACCTCTCTAGGTATCAATTTCCTCACCTATAAAAAGAGGATGATAATAGAACTTAACTTAATTAAGATAAATGAAGCAATATATGTAAAGTGTTTGTAGCACTCCATAAATCGGCATTAGCTGTGATGTTGGTGTATTGGGAGTAAGGAGGAAGTAGAAAGAGATAAAGCTAGACAGGCAGGCTGTGGCCAGATCATGGAAAGTTAGAGTACTGAGTTGGGTTCCCTGGGAAAACAGACTCTGCGATGGAGGTTACTATATAGGAAGTTTATTGGGGAGTGCTCTTGAGATCTACACCCATAGGGTAAGGCAAGGAAGCAGATTCAGGCAGAGGGAGAAGTTAAGCTTCAGTGTATTCCCAACACAGCCTCAGTTAATCCTGCAGGGAGCGCTAAGGCTGGGCTGGCCCTATAGAGTCGTCCTCAGTTGGAGCAATAAGGACAGGCTTTTATATCCCTGTATTGATCATTCGTTGCCAGCAGGCTACCTTAGAAGGAGTTGTGACTTTGGGCTAGGAAGCTGTCTTTGGCCCAGTGTAATCTCAGGGGGAAGATTGGGTTGCAAACTGTCAGCCACTAAAGCTTTCAGCAATTGGGGAGCAAGAGAAATGAGTGAGTGCTTGGGTCTCAGAAGTGGGAGCAGGAGGTGAAATCTGGATTGTCCACCACAATAGTAAACCATGCTAACCCTGGACTTGATTTCACTGACAATAGGGAGTCATTAAAGGGTTTCCCCAGAATGGGGCATGCTGTTTGGCACCACCTTGCTTTTGCTCAGATTTCTTCCTCTGTCTCCATGCTTCTTACCTAAATTGGAATCACCTTGGGGTGCATGTGCACTCGTTGAAACTGGAGACAAAATAATTTAATAGTGAACAGCAAGCATTGGAGCCACACTGATTGCATTTGAGTTATGACATTGCCATTTACTAGCTGTGTGACAGTGAGCAAGTTCCTTAACTTCTCTATACATAAGTTTCTTTAGCTGTGAACTAGGGATAATATAACCACCTGCTTCACATGTTTTATGAAGCATGCATGAGTTATTCCGTACAAAGAGTTTATTTTTTATTGAAATATATTTGGCATACAACATTGTGTAAATTTAAGTTGTACAACATGTTGATTCGATAAAATTGTGTATGCAATATGATTGTCATTATAGCTATAATTAATACTTCTATCATGTAGCATAATTATCATTTATTAGTGGTTGGGATAATTAAGGTCTAGTCTCTTGGCCAGTTTGATTATAATACAATATTGTTGTCTATATTCACTATACCATGCATTAGAACTCTAGGGCTTATTTACTACTCATTGCAAGTTCATACCCTTAAACAACATCTGTCCTATCCCCCACTCCCCAGCCCCTGATAACCACTATTCTATTCTCTGTTTTTCTGAGTTTGGCTTTTTCAGATTCCACATATGAGTGATATCATACAGTATTTCTCTTTCTCTGTCTGACTCATCTCACTTAGCATAATCCCTGGCACAAATGATGATAACTATTAGTAAAGATGCAGATTCTTGGGCTTTTCCTTAGACTTAATGGATCAAAATCTTTGGGGGCTGATCCTAGAAAGACACATTTTAATAAGTACCTTCCCCTCCTCAAGATTATTCTGATCCTCACTAAAGTTTAAGAACCATTGGATGGTTTCCCTGGAAAACTCATCTCTTCTTTGTCCACCTGGTGAACATTTTAGACTCAGCTCAAATATTATCTCCTGTATGAAACCTTCTTAGAACGAACACCCCCATCCCTCTTTTGTCTACCTCCCCCTGACTGTGTGCAGACCTCAACCACAACTATTATCTTTTTTAAAATAATTTTAATTTTTTTTAATTACAGTTTAAATATGATATATTAGTTTCAGGTGTACAACATGGTAATTAGACTTTATTATATAACTTACAAACTGATCATCTTGATAAATCTAGTACCCATCTGACATTATATATAGTGATTACAATATTATTGACTATATCCCTTATGCTACACTTTATATTCCCACAACTATTTTGTAACTACCAATTTGTACCTAACCCCTTCTTTACCCAATCCTCAACTCCCTTCCATCTGGCAACCATAAAATGTTCTCTTTATCTGTGAGTTTGTTTATGTTTTTTGCTTGTTAATTTTCTTCTTTAGCTCCCACTTTTAAGTAAAAGATTATGGCATTTGTCTTTCTCTGACTTACTCCACTCAGCATAATACCCTCTAGGTCCATCCATGTTGTTGTAGATGGCAAGACTTCATTATTTTTATGGCTGAGTAATATTCCATTGTATATATGTACCACTTCTTTATCCATTCATCCATTGATGGACACCCAGGTTGCCTCCATATCTTAGCTACTGTAAATAATGCTTCAATGAGCATATGGATTCATACTCCGTTTGAAGTATTGTTTTGGGTTTCTTCAGATAAATACCCATAAGTGGGGTAATTGGGTCCTTCTTTGTCTCTTCTTATAGCCTTTGTTATAAAGTCTATTTTGTCTGGCATAAGTATTGCTACCCTAGCTTTTTGTTTGTTTGTTTGTTTCCATTTTCATGAAACATCTTTTTTCTTCCCTTTACTTTCAGTCTATGTGTGTCTTTCGATCTGAAGTAAGTCTCTTGTAGGCAGTATACGTAGGGGTCTTGTTTTCTTATCCAATCAGGCACTCCATTTTTGATTGGAGCATTTAATCCATTTACACTTAAAGTAATTGTTGATAGATATGTAGGTATTGGCATTTTATTATTCATATTTTTTATGTTTTATTCTTTTTACTTCTTCTTCTTAAAGAAGTCCCTTCAACATTTCCTGTAATACTGGCTTGGTAGTGATGAACTCCTTTAGCTTTTTCTTGCCTGGAAAGCTCTTTATCTGTCCTTTGATTCTAAATGATCACTTTGCTGGGTAGAGTCATCTTGGCTGTAGGTCCTTGTTTTTCTTCACTTTGAATGTTTCCTGCCAAGTCTTTCTGGCCTATAAAGTTTCTGTGGGGAGATCAGCTAACAGTCTTATGGGAGCTCCCTTGTAGGTAACTGTTTTTCTCTTGGTGCTTTCAAGATTCTCTCTTTGCCTTTAACCTTTGGCATTTTCATTATGATGTGTCTTGGGTTCATCTTGGGACTTTCTGCACTTCCTGGACTTGCGTGTCTATTTCCTTTACTAGGTTAGGGAAGTTTTAGTCATTATTTCTTGAAACAGGTTTTCAATTTCTTGGTCTCTCTCTTCTCCTTCTGGTATCCCTATGATGCAAATGTTGGTATGCTTGATGTTGTCCCAGAGGCCCCTTCTTTCTTCTTGTTGCTGTTCTGATTGGGTGTTTTCTGCTACCTTATCTTCTAAATCACTGATTCAAACCTCCACTTTATCTAATCTACTGTTGATTCCTTCTAAAGTACTCTTCATTTCAGTTATTGTATTCTTCATTTCTGACTGGTTCTTTTTTTCTATCTCCACTTTTATGTTTTCTATCTCTTTGTTAAAGATCTCACTGAATTCATCTACTCTTCTCCTAAGTTCACTGAGCATCTTTATAACAAGTGTTTTGAACTGTGCATGTGGTAGGTTGCTTGTCCCCATTTTGTTTAGTTCTCTTTCTGGACCTTTGTTCTGTTCTTTCATGTGAGACATGTTTCTTTGTCTCATTTTTCTTGCCTCCCTGTGTATGTTTCTATGTATTAGGTAGGGCTGCTATGTCTCCCAGTCTTAGTAGAGTGGCCTTATGTAGTAGGGGTCTTGTGGGACTCACTGGCACAGTCTCACCTAGTCACCTGAGCCAGGTGCTCCAGGTGTGTCCCTTGTATCAGTTGTGTGTGCCCTCCTGTTGTAGTTGAGCTTTGGTTGCTCTTTGCTCATCAATGGGAGGGATTGACCCTCAGGCAGATTGGTTGTGAGAACTGGCCGTGACAGTGGAGGAGCTGTTGTGCAGGGGCTGACCCTACAAGCAGGATTCATTTTAGCAGGGCTCTGGTGCCTGTCCAGTTCTGTCTTTTGGGTGTGTCATCCTCAGATATGACCCAGGGTAATGCTCCAGCTCAGACTAGACCCAGCCACCAGGCATGCAGGCCAAGTCCTCCTGGGAGGTGCCCTGCTGCAGGCCAAGTTCAGCTGCAGCCTATGCCCTGCCCAGGGCCACCTGGCATGAGCCACCAAGCAATCCGCAGATGGCCACCACTCACGCTGGACTTGGAGGTACCTCAAGAGGCCAAGCCGCAAACCAAGGCTGGCTGCTACTAGTGCTGGGCTTGGGGCTGCTCAACAAGAGATACGGGACATGCAGAGGCCAGATGCTACTTGTTTAGGTTTTGTAAATCTTTGAAAGAATTTAAGAAAGTCCACAGCATGAGCCAAGACAGGCCATTTGTATGGAAAATCTACTGGAAGTGGCTTGGGAGGGCCCACAAATTGGGTGGTTTGGGGTCTCAGGGATTCACCAGGGTGGGGCAACCAGTGTTATTCAGACTGATGGATACTCAGATATGGAGGCCACATCCGTCTGCAAGCCAGGAAGGAGAGAGCTCAACAAAGGAACAATGGCATCTGCCAGCACTTCTGTCTGGAAAAAAGCTGTCCCTCCAGCCCTTGCCCCGAAGCCAAACAACTCAGTTCCTCCCAATATGTCCCTGGTGCCTCCCGAGCTGCTACCCCAGCACTGGAGATCAGAGCCCATGTGAGTAATTCTGCATGCAGGCCCCATAAGAGGAATGTCTGCGACTCAAGAAGCCCTTCATCTCACTCAGCCACAATCTTCACTGGTTTTCACAGCCAGAAGTTGTGGGTACTTCTCTGCCTGGCATTGGAGCTCTGGGCTGGGGAACCCAATATAGGACTGGGAACCTCACTCTTCCAAGGGGACCTGCACAGCCGAAATATTTCTCCCTATTCTCAACTACCCACCACACATGGTTGTGGGACCATCCTCTTCCTCATTTCTGCCCCTCTTACCAGTCTCGAAGCGGCCTCTTCTGTGTGTCCCCAGTTGTAGGACTTCTGTTCAGCTAGACTTCAGGCAACTTTCAGTGATGGCTATTCTGTAGTTTAGTTGTAATTTTGATGTGGTCATGAGAGTAGGAAAGCACAACTCTGACGTCTTGATCAGAAGCCACATCTATTACCTTTTGACTGTCTCCTCTCACTAGATGGTGAGCTCATTCCTTGAAGGGCAAGACTTTGCATCCTTAGCATCTGCCACAGAGCCTAGCATGGATCAGGAGCTCAATAGAGGATGGTCAGGTGGATGTGCATAGACAGACCCCCTTTGAGTGTCTAAAATCTCATTATCAACTGTTGCCTACTCTAGTCTCTGAAATTGAAAATATAGAATCCATATACTTCTATCACTCAAAACATAGTTGGCAACTCTAGTGTTGTTTCTTATCCTTTAAAAGTTTTAATTTTGCATTGCTTTTTACTATAATAAAAGTAATTTATGTCCACTGCATAAAAAAGAAAGCAAAAATTACCCATAATCTTACAACCCAGAGATAACTGCTATTAACTTTTACGTGTATTTCCTTCTGATTTTTTTCTGTGCATGTATATAACATAATGGGTTTCCATATTCAAATCAAGTCCATAGATATTTATTCAGCACCTACTATATTCCAGCCACTATTTTAAGTACAGGAGCTCCAGCAGTGAGAGAAATAGACAAAACCTCTGTTCTCTTGTAGCTTTCATTCAAGTTGGAGGAGATAATCCAAAAGTGAATAAATGATATTGTATATTAAGAAGTAGTAAATGTGATGGAAAAAAACAAAGCCAGAGAAAGGGCTAGCGAGTTGAGGAGGGTGTTTTGAGATTTGAAAGCAGTGAGGGAATGATCCATGGTAATATCTGGGGAAGAGTGTTCCAGCAAAGGGAACCACAAGTACAGAGGAATTAAAATATGCCTGATTGTTTGAGGGCTAGCAAGGAGGCCACTGTGGCTGGAGTAAAGTGGTGAGACAATAAGTGGGAAACGAGATCCTAAAGTCTTAAAAGTAAGAGTAGGGTGGGGTGGTTCAAATCCTGCAGGGCCTTGTAGGCCACTGTAAGGACTTTGGGTTTTTATTCTGAGTGAGATGAGAAGCATCTTTGGATATTTAGGTGGTTTCCAGTTCGTTTTTTGTTTTTTTTGTTTGTTTTTTTTTTTGCTACTATATCATGATTTGTGATTTTTCTATACAAATTTCTTCACATCTCTGAGTACTTCTGTAGAAAAATTTCTAGAAGTTAGATTCCTTGGTTACAGGTTACAAATAATTTGAGGCTCTTGATGTATATTGCTAAAAGGGCTTTCTAGAAAGTCTGTACCCCTTACAATATCCTTTAATTAAACAAAAAATTATTGATCACTTACTACATGGCAGACGTGGTCTAGGAGCTTAAATATATTGGTGAACAAAATAAATCTTTCATTCTAGCAGTAACATTCTCACCAGCATTTTGTCAAACTGCCTGTCTTGCTAGATACTTGTCAATACCAAGTATTACCATTCTTAAAAAGCTTCAAGAAACAAAAGGCAAAAAAAAAGAATGCTCTTTCATTAAATGATGAAAAATGGTATATTATTATTATTATTATTATTATTATTATTATTATTATTATTTTCTTTTGGATTTATTTGATTACTAGTGAGGTTGAATTACTTTCCACACAATTTTTAGCTAATTAGCCAATTGTTGTATTTATCTTTAAAATCTCTTAAAAACCTTTGAAAATAATTTAAAGGAAGCAGGAAGTTTGGAAATATTAAAAGACTTAACATATATCTTGGGAAATAAGTAGTCCTTAGGTCAAGTATATAGGCTTTAGAAATTGATTTGAAGCCAAAAAGCATATATGATGCAACTGTCATGTTCTGGAAGGAACTTTTTAGTCGAGAGCACCTCGCTTGTTTCCAGAGAACTTGAGAACTACCACTCTGGATGAGACCTTTCCACTCGATATTGTGACATGAGCCAGAATGGTGGGATGCTTTTCTTTAACAATCTCAACATTCAGTGTTACCTAAGAACCCACTTTATTTAATATCAAATCTGGTTTTAAAGCATTTATATTTTCAAGCTGTATCACTTCTTAAGGTTTTAAAATGCACAAATTTTCTACCCTCTGTGTGAAGTGGGACTTCTTTTAATCCATTACCCTTCTAAGGAACTACAGACTGTAACAGAAAGGACTCTGGACTGTGATAAATGGAAATTATGAATCCCCCAGCTCTCCATAAAAACATTTCCACTGCTTTTTTAAGAATTGACTTATAACGGACATATAACGTTGTGTAAATTTAAGGTGTACAACATATTGGTTTGATATTTATATTGCAATATGGTTGCCGTTGCAGTGTCAGCTAACACCAATGTTGACATCACATAATTATCATTTCTTCTAGTGGTAGGAACAATTCAGATCTAGTCTCTTAGCAAGTTTAATGTTTATGATACAGTTTTGTTGTCTATAATCACTGTAATGTGTATTAGAGCTCCAGGAGTTATTTATCTACTAGTTACAAGTTTGTACCCTTAAAAAACATCTCCCCAATTCCCTCACCCCCTTGCCCCTGGTAACCACCATTCTACTCTCTGGTCTCTCAAGTTCAGTTTTTTGTTTTTATTTTATGTTATTTTTAGATTTCACATATCAGAGATACCATATAGTATTTGTCTTTCTCTGTCTGACATATCCCCCACTTTTAATAGTGATCACTTTTGAGGAGAGAGAAGCAGGGTGGGGGAGGGGCTTTAATTTACCTTTTGTATTTTCCTATAGTTTGAATTTTTTTTTTTATCTTACATGAATATGACTAAAAAAAAATCCAACAGGGGTTATCTGGATGAGAGCTAATGGCTGGTTCTTATTTTTTACTTTGTATCTCTTTTTATTAGAAAAAACTGATGAATCGTTTATTATTTTGAGTACAGTACATAGGGAATATAGTCAATTATACTGTAATAACTGTGTATGGTGTCAGGTGGGTACTAGACTTATCAGGGGGATCACATTCTAAGTTATATAAATGTCTAACCACTATAAAGTACACCTAAAACTAATATCATATTGAATGTCAACTACAGTTGACAAATAAAAATAGGAGAATCGGGCAAAATGGCGTAGATGGTAGAAGCTTTCACCCCGTCTTGCGACCATATCAAACGTGAGACAAAAACACGGAGCAAACAACAAGCAAAGTCGCCTGAGGGTCTAGAGGAACAGAAGCCCTACAACTAGGGAGAGATAAGTAATCACCCTGCAATGGTTAGAGGTAGGAAGGGGCGAAGACAGGAGGCTGCCCAAGCGGCTGAGTGGGACAGAGGCTGCAGTAGCTGCAGACACCTCTTAAAGGGGCCATGTCTGCGACCAGAATTTTGTGGTGATGGACCTGCTTGCTCTGAGCACCAATGCCTGGTTGGCTTTTCCGGGGTCACCAGGGACTTACGGGGGTACACTGAGTTGTTGGAGTGAGGACTGGAGGTGAAGCTTTATCCTGGGCAGAAATGCTGGTGGTATCCATTGCTCCTCTGTTGAACCCTCTCCTCTCCCAGTGTGCAGACACAGCACCACCACAGAGGAGATGTCATCGAACTGGATAACAGAAGTCGCTCTACCCAGAGGACTCCATGAAACTCTGCCTTCCCCAATTCACAGCCCCACCCAAGCCACATTCAGTTATGTCCTTGGCGAATCCTGTGCCAGTTGATGAGCAGCGCCAACACTCACACTTGTGGCAGCTGGCCTTGGTTTCTGGTGGTTTCTTGGGGCAACTATGAGCACAGCATCTCTGGATTGCTTGCTGAATCTTAACAGGTGGTCCTGGAGAGACACAGTCTGGGGCTAAACTTGGCCTGCTGCTGAACACCTCTCAGGACTGTGCCTCTGGACACCTTCTACACAAAGCCACACTAATAAGATTGGGAGACTTAGGAGCTTTACTTAGGACATAGAAACAGACATAAAATGGCATTCAAAATGGGAAAACAAAGAAGCAGAAACCATATGAGAGAAGAGAACAGAGATCCAGGAATAATGGAGTCAAGCAATCTAACAGATGCAGAGTTTGAAACACTGGTTATAAAGATGCTCGATGAAATTAGGAGCAGTGTAGATATATTCAGTGAGAATTTCAACAAAGAGATAAAAAAAAAACCCATAAAAATGGAAATAGAAGTTATAAAAAGGAACCAGTCTGAAATGGAGAATACATTATCTGAGATGAGAAGTATATTAAATGGAATAAACAAAGGAATAAACGAAGTGAATTTTAAAAAAAGATCAAATACCCTATAGGACAAGAAAAGAATTTGTAAAAAGATCAAATACCCTATAGGACGAGAAAGCCAATGACAGTCAATCAGAATGACAAGAAAAAAAAGATGCCAAGACTATAAAAATAATTTAAGGAGCATATGGGACACTA
>NW_011889171.1:2125213-2193806 GCF_000151845.1 Pteropus vampyrus
TATCAAAAACATGAATAAAGAATGGTAACAACTACATTCCTATCAATACGTACCTCAAATGGAAAAGAATTAAGTGCTCCAACCAAAAGATAGAGTGGATGAATGGATAAGAAAACAAGACCCCTACATATCTTGCCTACAAGTGACTCACTTCAGATTAAAAGACATACACAGACTAAAAGGAAGGGGATGGAAAAAGATACTGCTTTGATGGACCTAGAGGGTATTTAAGTCAGACAGAGAAAGGTAAACACTGTATGATTTCACTTATATGCGGAATCTAAGGAATAAAAAGAACAAACTAATCAAAAACAGACTTACAAATGTAGTGGACAATTTGGTGACAGACAGAGTGGAGGGGCATTGGGGGGCTTGGAGAATGTGGTGAAGGGTTAAAGAAGTACAAATTAGTAGCTGATGGATGGTCACAGGGATGGGGAGCACGGCATAGGGAATGCAGTTAGTGTTAACACGTTGGCTAGGTGGAGGGTATGGGGAGGAAGGAAGCAATTGGGGAAATCGTTTTATGAACTATATAGGTATCTAACCATTGTACTGTATACTTGAAACTAATTAAATAAATTTTAAAAATAATAAATCACAGAAAAAAATACATGAATGAAGAATGGTGTCTACGGCCATGCCACCCTAAACATGCCTGATCTCATCAGATCTCAGAAGCTAAGCAGAGTCAGGCCTGGTTAGTACTTGGATGGGAGACCATCTAGGAAGACCAGGTGTGTAGTAATAACTACATTTCTATCAACAAGTACCTCAGATGGAAAAGAGTTAAGTGCTCCAACCAAAAGATAGGGAAGCTAAATGATTAAGAAAAACAAGACCCTTACATATGCTGCCTACAAGAGACTCACTTCAGATTAAAAGACACACACAGACTAAAAGGAAGGGGTTGGATAAAGATTTTGCCTTGATGGACCTGGAAGATATTGCCTAATGAAGTAAGATAGAGAAAGTCAAATACATGTGGAATCTAAAGAACAACAAAAACGGAAACAAATTCATAGATACAGGGAATATTTTGACAGCTACTAGATGGGAGGGGAGGGGTTGGGGGGACAGTGAAAAAATGAAAAATGGCAAAGGGATTAAGAAGTACAAATGGATAGATACTAGTCATAGCAATATAAAGTGTAGCATAAGGAAAATAGTCGACAATGTTGTAAAAAATATGTAAGTGGGAGAGGGGTACCTGATTTAGTGGGGTGACCACTTTATGAATTATATAGATCTCTAACCACTATATTGTACAACTGAAACTAATATATTATTGTATCTCAACTGTAATTGAAAAAACTCATTGAATTGTACAATGTAAATATGAGCAACTAATTGTCTATTATACTTCAATAAAGCTGGGGATAAAAAAAAGAAAAAGAAAAAGAAAGAATTCCCTAGTTTTGTAAAACACAATCTATGTCTGTGTTTCATATGTCTTCAGGAATATAAACCAAACTGCTAATGTGTGAGCCCGATTTAAAGTTTGCTTGGGGAGCTGGGAGAGGGAAATGAGTTTTATTTTTTACATTATACATGTACGTATTAAGTTTGTTATAGTAAACATGTTTTACCGTTCTACATTTTTTCAAAAGAGAAATAATAAATCATTTTCCCCCTGAGGCTAAAAGGACATGGGCTCATTGTGGAAAATGTAGAAAAGTACGAAAAAGAAACTAACAATCACAACAGTTAACATTTTAGCATGTTTTCTTTCAGGTTATCTTTTATGCATTTTTTACATAGTTGAGTTCATACTGTACATAGTTTTGTATCCCATTTTGTTCTCTTAAGATTAAAATATAAGTATTTTCCCATGTCATGATAATATTTGGATGGCTGTATCATACACCATTTTATGGTTTCGTCACAATTCAAGTCATTTAATTAGCTATTTCTTAAAGTTGAACATTCAGGTTCTTTCCAGTTTTTCCATATTTAAAACGATTCTCTGATGAGCATCTCAGTAATGAAATCTGCGCATTTCTAAGTGTTTTCTTGGAATGGATTACTAGAAGTGAAATTACTAGATCAAAGAGTAGACTTCTACAAGTGGGATTATGGATAGAAAATATTTTTATGGATAATAAAAGGTTACACAAATTTTTATTCCCCTCGACGGTGTGAAAAGAGACTGATCAATCTCTTGCCAGTGTTGCATAGCATCCTTTTTTATTTTTTTTTCTTCTATCTTTCCCATAGGAAAATGGTCGGTGACAGTGGTATCTCCGTTTTTCATTGCTAGCGAGACTGAACATTTGTCATATGCTAATTTATTCCCCAGTGGTATCCCCTCTTCTATGAACTACTTATTTCTATTTTTGTCCATTTGACTAAAGTCTTCCAGATTTTCTTATCAATTAAAATGAGCTGTTAAAAGATTTCAACCCTTCGTTTGTCATTTTGGTTGCAAATGAAAATATTTTTTTACAAATTTGTTGGTTTGTAAAAATGTCTTGGCCATACGGTTTTTTTAAAAAGATAATTAGATTCTAAGTATAGCCGAGTTTGAGCCTTGAGTAAATTAGAGAAGTTTGACAGAAGATCTGAAAGGCCCATTTCAGCTAACCTTAAATTTAGATCATAGGCCGATTTAAAGATTGTTCAGCTCACATGCACTTTTAAATGGCTTAAAATGAGGTGGGGCGCCAGGGATGGAAGCAGTTTATGCCAGAAATTTTTAGAATTCTGAGGTAGGGAGCCAATTCTCTCAAGTCTCCTGCGTGTTTGAGAAGCAGAGTAAATTACAAGCAAGCGAACAGAATTCCTGATGGAAAAGTACAGCTCTGGGCTGCAGATGTGGGCATGGCCTGGTTTTAATTATTCCCCGCTCCTCGCCCGCCATTCTTTCTTCCACTCCCCTCCCCCCGCCACAATAAAGAGAGCAGCCAGATTAAGACTCTAAAGGATGCAGACTGTCTGTCCTTCCCACTTAAGGCCTGCTCCTGTGCAGACGGTTAGCACATCAAAGACCGGATGAAATAAATACCTAGGAAAGGAACAAACCAAACCTAGATTCTTCCAAGTCCCCCGCCCTGCCTTCGTCTGGGCTTCAGCACAGGGTTACTGAGACTGCCAAGGGTAGCTCGACAGACTTCAAATACAAGAACGCTGCCAAACAAAGAAACTTTGCTCATTATTCTGAGCAAAAAAAAAAAAAAAAAAAGCGCAACAGAACGTTGCTTGTTGATGTGCTGAGACTGAACAAATCAATGACTGCAAAAGGGTTTAGTTTTCTGAGAAAGAACACAGAGTAAATCGGGCAATCCCATCCGTTTCCCTAGATATCGGGGGAGATGTCAGACAGGGGCTTGTGCACTGACTTTAGCCATCCCAGGGGTGTCTGCCCCACAGCATCTGGGGGGAGTATTGGAGAAGGGTCGTCAGGAGAGTGAATGGGGGTTTCTAAAGTGCAAATAGGTAGGCTGGGTCTCAAAGGTAGGAAAAGGAGCTAGAGGAGTGAGTTTTCTGTCTCCTAAGAAAGCCTCATGGTCCCGGGATATGGCCGGGTGAAGATGAGGCTTCGGATTGTAAGCCAGAGAGAAGCCTAAAACAAGAAAAATGGAGTCGGTGTTTGGCGCTCATCAGGTGGTGGACGGGGCCTCAGACGGGGATCCCAGCAGACCAAGGCTCTCCGAGGGAGTGTGTGCGCGAGGAGCAAGCAGGGTGCGCGGAGCTGCGCCCTGCGTCGCTGCAAGCCCGAAGAGGGCCTGAGTATTGCGTCAGGCGGGGTCTGGGGCCTCGCAGGTGGAACTGAGATGTGGGCCAGGCTCTCTCCGCAGCTGGGGAGGACGGATAGGGCTGGGAGAAGGAAGCCGCCGTCCATATGAAAGTGGAGAGAGGGAGAGGCTGAGCTGGGCGGGGTTGAACTCAGCGGGGCCGCGCGCTTCCGTGGGCTTGGGAGAGGCAGGGATGTGAGGCTCCGCCTATTTCGGGCCCGCCTTCGCCCCGCCCAGCCCCGCCTCCTCCCCTACTAGTATTTGTCCGCCGAGCCCTGCGCGCCACTAGATCGCAGAGAGGGAGGAGAAAGCCGATTTCCGGAGCCTTCCCTCATCCCTGTCCAACCTTTGCTCCTCTGATCATGGCTGCCGAGGATGTGGTGGCGACGGGCGCCGACCCGAGCGAGCTGGAGGGCGGGCTGCTGAACGAGATTTTCACGTCGCCGCTCAACCTGCTGCTGCTCGGCCTCTGCATCTTCCTGCTCTACAAGATTGTGCGCGGGGACCAGCCGGCGGCCGGCAGCGACAGCGACGACGACGATCCGCCCCCGCTGCCCCGCCTTAAGCGGCGCGACTTCACCCCCGCCGAGCTGCGGCGCTTCGACGGCGTCCAGGACCCGCGCATACTCATGGCCATTAACGGCAAGGTGTTTGACGTGACAAAAGGCCGCAAGTTCTACGGGCCCGGTACGGCTGCAGGCCCCAGGGGCGTGGAGACAAAAGAAGGGGCCCTGGCACGGGGCTAGATCCGGGAGGGGCGAAGGGGGAGCGGGGCGCCCCCCGGGGGAGAAATAGCGATGAGCCAGTGAGGGCAGGCAGCGGAGAGCCAGGCGGTGGGGGCAGGGCGGCTCCCCCGGCGGGCGGGGGGCAAGGGGGCCCACCAGAAGAGTGCGGGCCAGTGGGGTACGCAGATTCCCGACCTCGCGCTGATAGCGCAGGGATGGGAGGGTGCAGAGGCTGATGCACTTAAGCCAAGGATGGGTCTCGAGGCTGGAAAGGGTGTAGAGAGAACAGCAAAACACAGTGTTAGAGGAGTTTCAAAGGTATCGGATTTGGGGGTTCCTGGAAGGAGGGGGTGGTGTCGGGCTGGAGAAAGGAAATGTGGGTGTCTTGAGGGAGGCATGGTGGGAGAGCGGGAGGAGGGAGGTCCAGCCTTGGAGAAGACGCGAAGGTGGATGACTCCAGGTGTAGCCATGGTGGAATGTGACAGTGTGGGAGAAGAAAAGGGAGATGGGATTAGCAGCAGGTAGAAACATCATGTGGGGGTAAGTGATGTGAGTGTGCGTTCCGTGTGCTTAGTCAGTGTGTGTGGCTTGTCAGGCGTGTGTGTGCGCGCGCACGCGTTACTTGGAATGTGGTATATGTCAGGTATGTGTCTGGCATGTGTTTGGTATGTGCGCGCGCACTGTGTGTGGCAGACGGGGAAAAGCTGAAAGGTGAACAAGGAGGTTCCATGGGAGGAAGGGAGCTTCGAGGGAGGAATAAAGGCTAGATGTGGCGGACAATGGGAATGTAGCAATATGAGAAAGTAATACAGTATTTTAGTCTATATCTGGAGAGAAAACTAGAAGCCCAAAAAAAAATTTAAATGGAGGGAGAAGTGGGAGGATCCTGAGAAACAAAGGCTGCTGGGTGTGGGGATTCAGGAAAAACCAACCAGAAGGGAAATGAGGGGTGGATGGATGGACGACTGCTGAGCTGTTGGAGGGGGCAGGCTTGAAGGGGCCTTAGAGATGAGGCTTTTCAAACCTCATTGGATCAGAATCACCTGATGCACATGAGGAAAAATACAGATTCCGGCCTAATTGCCGTGACAACGGAAGAGTCTATGGGGGAGATCACCAGGAATCTGCATTTTAACATGCTTCCCCAGGCCGATGCAACCAGGTTTGGAAAGTCCTGCTATATAGAATATTTGCAGAGGAGGGAGAGATTTTTGCTCCTCCAATATGGACTCCTCTAAAATCATGGAGTGTGTCCACACTGATGGCTCTCCCCTGCTGCTCTGGAGAGGGAAGAATATGGAAGGCAGAAATCTGGCCATCCCCACTCCCACTTTATTTTACTGTCTCAGTCCAACTAATCGAAATCAGACGTGTTAAAATTCTTAAGGAACTCTCCCACTTAGCAGTTTATTTTTCTTGTGGACCATTTAGAATACCTACTTTCTGCAGACATGTAACTGTCAAAATAATTTGAAAACCACACCAATATTTGTCAACTTATAGCACAACACCTAGAGGCATTATTAATAAATATAATCATGTAAATACCTTTTATTACTGAGCTACACCATAAAGTTGTCAAAACACATGCATGGGGCATCTTTATATGATTGTAGTTTTCAAAGTCCTTGAGAGAAATATAGGCCTGTGTACAGAGCACAAACCTAGGAGTCAGGCAAGGCAACCTGTGTGACCCATTGCAAAGCATTATTCTCTCTGGGCCTTAGTTTTCCCTCTCTAAAATGATAAAGATGGCCCACTGTGAGATTTCTAAGTCTCTACCTGCACTATCATCCCGTGAGCCCATGAATATATGGCATGACATGGAAAGGATGCTTCATGTTACAAAGGATTCCTAAGAATTATTCATATAAAACTGGAAGGAACAAACAAGACAAGCAAAAACTCATAGACATGAACAACAGTATATTGGTTACCAGAGAAAGAGAGGTAGGGGTGGGGGTGGGGTAGGTAGAAAAGGGTAAAGGGGGTCAAATATATGGTGACAGAAGGGGACTTGACTTTAGGTGGTGAACACAACACAATATACAGATGATGTCCTATAGAATTGTACACTTGAAACCTATATAATTTTATTAGCCAATGTCACCCCAATAAATTTAACTTAAAAAATGATTCATACACATATGTAAAAACTTGCTTTTTTTGCTTAATAATCTATCTAGATATCCTTTGTTACTACAAACAAATAAAACAAATAATCCTTAAAAACAAAAGAATTATTCATTTGAGCACCTATTCTACCTATGCTTGGCACTTTTGTAGGTTCTGGGACTATGGCAGTGAACAATAACAAAACAAGCATCTCTGCTCATGGAGCTTACATTCTAGTAAATATTCATTTTCTCCAAAGTCTTTTAAAGCTCCCCTTAGACTGTTTAAGTATTTTGTAACCATATCTGAAATGGTGAGGTCCAAGCCAATACAATTGGGTCTCTTTTCAGGTGCTAGATGCTACCACTTCCATTCGAGGTCTACGTTTGTGAAAACTATGTGAAGTTTTCATATTTTTTACCTTCTCTAATGGAAATAGTAGCATGTAATGATGATTAACAATAATCATTTTTCTTTGGAATCTTATTCGCATTTAAAAGATTATAAATTTCGTCTAATTTATAAAAAAAAAAAATCCTGGTGGATTGAGGTTGCAGGTGACTAGACCATATTGAATCTTGACCCATTCTTGTACTCTGGCATAGTGGTTACCTACAAACTTTTTAATGTCAGGGTTGCTACTCAATCAACCTTTGGAAAAACACGTTAAAGTACACTGGATTTTCATTTATTTGTGCAATATTTAAATAAGTTTAAACATCTACTTTAAGTACCTACAGAATGATTCACTGCTCTCTTAGACAAAAGTTCAGTGTAATATATAATAGCATTCTAATGTTTTATATAATTATATTGGGGTATTGATTCAGACTTTATTTTCCATGAAAGTTTTAGGATTTTCAGTCTTCTTTCTCTTCAAGCCCACTAAAAAGTAACAGAGCTGATCTCTACTCTTTATTGACAGTGAAGATTATGTAACATGTGGATAGATTTCTGAACCACTGATAACTCTTAGAAAATGATTTCTCCTGCAGATGCCACATGTTACTGTTTAATACAATCATAACCAAAGATATCTATGAAATACTTTCAACTCATTAAAACACATCGGAATACACTGGAAATGTCCTCATTTACTAAAATCTTAGTGTTTATTACCTTATGAAACCATCTTTCACTGGTGTAGCCCACGTGCCCAGAACAGCCAGGCTTTGGGTTCAATGTCCTAAAGCTGAATTCTGACCTGTGGACTCATTTTATCGTGCATCGGTCCCTACCACCACCTCCTCTCACAAGATTTATGGCCTTGTAATTAGACATTTGAAAATCACTGGAAATGGATGATAATGTATAACAATTTGATTTCGTTTTTTAAAAGGTCAATAACAATAGGTCTAGTATCCACTACATAATGATTAGAGTATTAACACTTATGGTTTCCAAATGGAATTGGTATCCTAAAACTACTTTCTGTGTTGATGGGTAAGGAAGCCATTTTCTATGAATGAACTACAGCAAACTTGACAGTCTGATGAAGAATTGGTCTTTGGTTTTGTTTTGTTTTGTTTTTAAAGAGGGGCCATATGGGGTCTTTGCCGGAAGAGATGCATCCCGGGGCCTCGCCACATTTTGCCTGGATAAGGAAGCTCTGAAGGATGAATACGATGACCTTTCTGACCTCACTCCTGCCCAGCAGGAGACCCTGAGTGACTGGGACTCTCAGTTCACTTGTAAGCATTTTTTTTTATTTGTGCCTGGATCAAATTTCAACCAGTAATGGGATTCATGGCAGTCCAATAGTTATTGCTAAACAGCCTGAAGCTTAGGAGCACTTTGATAGGATCCTGAATCTTGGACAGATCAAATTCGTGGCTTGAAGTAATTGCAGCAGTGCTGAGTCACTTGCTATCATTGCATACTAATTTTTAGCTCGTTCTCTATGAAAACTAGGGTTTGAGAGGTTTGCATAAATTCCACACTAGGATTTGATGCTTGGTATGGGGGGAAAAGAGAGCAGCCATCTTAGCTACAGAAAAGGATTTTCATAAGCCCTCACTTGTAGAACTTGCTGTTTAAAAGCATCCCACATTTCTGTTGAAGAATGGGAAACTTGTATTTTACCAAACAGTTTCTCTTTGAATCTAATTGAGCCTAACTATAGGCCTCATCTACGAATGATACGGATAATCTGCCCAGCAACAATGGTGTCTGCATTTTTTTAAAGAAAAGGAAAAAGGGAGACACTTCTTTCCTGGCTTCTGCTATGGGCTGAGGTCTTGCGGGGGCGGGGGGGGGGCGCCGGGGGGGGGCGGAGTAAGGATGAAGTTAAGTTCAAATTTTCAGCACTGAGGAATTGGCTTTTGTCAAACCTAAGTGTTTAATTATCCCTTTAGCAACATTTCATTGCTAAGAATTTGAATAATAATCTTGCCCTACTTTGAACAGTAAAGACCATGATGATTTATTTGAAGATTTTTCATGTAAAATGTAGTTTTCTATTTGCTGTTCCCTATAATCAGTTAAATATTACTGGCTCTTTTGGCTAAATCCGACCAATTTCTTTGAAATTAATGCTGACTTCAGAGAGAGAGTTCTGGGTTAATAATTAGGCAGATATGGCTCTACTTTTAGAATTTGGAGCCCAAGCAGACTAAATATAATGTTCAAGTCTAGAGGCAAGTCTTTTTACTTGGAAAACATAATTCAGCTTTCTAATGTAGTCCCTCATTTTTTACATCCTCAAGATGCCTTTGTAACAATAGATTCTTCTAAATGAAACCAATTAATTGTAATTTATAACTTAAAAAGCTATTTGTTAGGGTTTGCCTTCATGGGTAGAGTAAAAGGTGCAAGTCTCCCCACCCACCCAAAAACAAAACAAACACACAAACAAAACTAAAGGCTAACCCCAAATCCCGTTGTGAAATTTCAGTTACACTCTAGGCTGGTTTGGATTCCCCTTAAGGCAGGTTTCTCAGGCACCACCCAGCTTTTATTTGTCTTGCAGAAGTCCTCAGCACCCTAGGAACCTTTATAATATGTTCAGATAGGGAAGTTCCAATTGTTCCTAGCTATTATTTCACAAGAGCAGCTCTGATTACCTGGTTAGACAGGTTGGGTACTCTTAATTCCTACCATACTCAGAGGAGGCCCAGTCCCCTTGGCCTCTGACATTGAGATGATTAACCCTGCATTAGCTTGGCCACAGTGATACAGCCGTTGTGATGGTAGTTTGCTGACTCCATCCTTTCCCAAGTCTTGCATTCTAGTTCATCCTCTTAAATCTGTCTTCTCCAACATCTCCAGCATTCTCCTGCCTCTTTTACCACTTCTTTAACTACATATAGCTTTTTCCTTATGTCGGAGAAAAATTTCATTTCCTGCTATCCTCTCCACTAGATTATTATCATTTCTTCCCTTGCACTATCAACCACCTGATAAGTGATTGTTTCTTACCACTGCTTCATTTCCTCTCTGTACCTTCTTATTCTGTGGTTACAATTCCCACAATTTGAACTTTCTCAAAGGATTCCAAGAACTTGCTTCTTGCCAATACTAACTTCTCCAGTCCTTGTAGTAAATCTTCTGTCATGGTCCCCTCTTGAGTGGTTCCCTCTCCAGAGTTCCCATTTCAGTCCGTGGAATCTCCAGTCCACTTCATTAACTCATGTTTCCAGTGCTCCTTTAAATTATCTCGTATTCTTCCCTTTCTACTCCCACAAACACCCCCTTACCCCTGGCTCTTGTTCCTTCAAATGGTAGTCTGCCCACCGGCCTCCTGGTCACCCTGTTCCTGTTCTCTCCTTATTGTAATCTTCCCTCAACACCAGCGATACCATTGTTGCCAAAGCACTATTTCATCATGTCATTCCTTTGTCATAAACCTTAAATGTCATTTGCCATCTATATAGGATAAGTCCAAAGTCCTCAGACTGGCTTTCCACATCCCTCATATTTCCCCACACTGCTTAGCCAACCTTCCTCTTACTCTCTTCCTGCCAATTTGGTCTCTTTATTGTTCCCCATATATCTTCAGTCTCACCTGCATGCTTTTGTATGTGGTGTTTTCATTTTCTGGAAATCCCTCCCTCCCCAAATCCTTATGCACATTTTCCAAAGCATATCCTTCCCTGAAGTATTCTGCAGCCCTTCTAACTCATGAGCCCTTGCTCTTCTAAACACTTTTTACACACAAACACAACTCATTGCACACTCATTGTCAGGCATCACTACCTGTTTTATGTTTGTCTTCTAAACAAAACCCTTAAGAAGCCCAGATTGTGTAGACTGTAGGCCTCTAATAAATAACATGAAATGCGGTAGTGATTGCCTATAACCAGGAGAGTGACCATTTGTGTTTTCTTCTCTACCTCCAGTCAAGTATCATCATGTGGGCAAACTGCTGAAGGAGGGGGAGGAGCCCACCGTGTACTCAGATGAGGAAGAACCAAAAGATGAGAATGCTCGGAAAAATGATTAAAGCATTCAATGGAAGCATATCTATTTTTGTATTTTGCAGAATCATTTGTAACATTCCAGTCTGTCTTTAAAATGTGGTAATTTCAATATTTAGAAAAGTTTTGAACTTGCTGTAAGTTTTTAAATTAACATCACTAGTGATACTGATAAAATTAATTTCTGTCTTAGAATGCATGATGTTTGTGTGTCACCAATCCCGAAAGTGAACTGCAGTGCTGTAATACAAATGTTAGTACTGTTTTTCTTCTATCGTTATTAATACAGGCTGAATTTAAATTTGTTTTTCCTGAGAGACAAGTAAGACTTCCTCCAAACAGGTAAAAATGTAAAATGTGCAAAGTCCTTCAAACACCAAGAACAAAGAATCAACTTTTAGTCATGATGTTCTCGAAAGACAGTAAATCCCTTATTTCTCAATTGACTTAGCTGCATGATTTCTGTTTTATCTACCTCTAAAGCAAATCTGCAGTGTCTCAAAGGCTTTAGTATTGATTAAAGAGAATTGTCCAGTAACGAAATGAAATCTCAAAGCTGGGCTGAGCTGGAAGAAATGCATTAGGTGTTTCTAGATGGCATCGTTGTCATCCTTCAGATATTCAGACACCCTAACAGTAATCTACAGTGAAAAATTAAAACAACGGTGAAAAATTAAAACAATCTGAACCTTCAAAAGAAAGCTTTGGGAAAAATCAGCTGGCTTGCCTAAAAACCTAAATACATGAAGAAGATTGTAGGACTATTTTCCCAATCCCCATGTTCATGGTGGGGCAATGGTTATTTTACATGATTTAACATGAGGGGCGTGTAGAACAGGTGTTTGCTCTCCTAAGAGCCTTCACACATACCCCTGAAGAATGAGGAAACAGTAGACATCACTAGCCAAGTGGTTTTTGAAGTATATTCATAAGGTAACAGTTTTCTGTTATCACAAAACTATAGCCACTCAAGAGTAGTAATTAAGTGTCTAGGTCTTTGATATTGGTCTATTGGTTAAAAATAAACTTAGCTTAAGTAGACTGTACAGTTGTATGAATTTGTAAAAGTATTATCTGAACAACTAGTGAGGTTTCAAACTTGTGATTGTAGTTGAATAGTATTTTCATTGTATTTTCTTGTGAACTGTGTCTAATGGTTTTACCTCAAATCAGAAAACAAAATGAAGTGCTTTGGTCAGTTAATAAAATGGTTTTACCCAGTATAGTGTGGTTGGGTTGTCTTATTCTTTTAAAACCTTAATCTAAAGAACCAGATTCAATGATTTTACTTTATCTTAACACTGAGTTTCACTTTTGAGTGATTTATTTTTGTATTCCAAAACAAACAAGGGGCAAAACTTCATAGAGGCCTCACGCCACAAACCAAATGCCAGCCTGTCCTGCTAAGAAAATGTGAATTGAATTAATTTTTTGTGACATGTCAAATTCTGCCTCTTTAAATCAGAACTTTCTAAACTCAAAATCAGACTTCTGCCTTTGAGGTCTATACACAGCAAGGATATTAAGGGGTAATTTTACAGAAAGCTTTAAGTGCCAAGGCAGACAGTTTTTGTTGTTGTTTTTAATGTATCTGATTAGGAAAGTGTTCAAGAATCCTTAGAGCAGTAAAGTTAATTCACTTCATGTCAAGAGGAGGATATCAAATTTGCACATAGCCAGCTGTATGAACATGGATAACTCTGAATGTTGTTCTGCCCTTTTAATGGCAGTTTTCTTACGAGATGTACTCCCTGAACCAAAGAGCAGCTTTGCACATTTTGTTATTAAACCATATTGCCTGGTTTTGTTGATTTTAAATGTGCCCTTTTCCTCAACTAGATTTCATTCAATATTCAAGTTGCCTGTCTTGTGCCAAGAAGCCTGTTATGTCTGCTTGTGAAGATTAGGCTACTCCTTTTACAAAGTTAAACAGGTTTGTCTGATGCCAAGAGGAAAATGTCCAGAGCCTGGTTAAGCTTCAAACCCAAATAGCCTGATTTCCCTCTATTCAGAACTAAATCAACACTGTGTTGATTATATGTAAAAGGGTATTACCATAAGGCAGGACTTTGATCTAAAAATTTAACAAGTCCGGCTCACATATTTGTAAACCATTTTACGTAAAAGGTGCCATTCAAGATGTGGGAGGGGTTCCAACCACCATGGGCCAGTGGGGGAGGTGTCAGGTGAACAAGTTTGTTCTTGCCCTGCGGAGACACTATTTTCAGTACTAGTATTTCTGGGTCCTGAGCAGCATTTAAGTGTTTTCAGTATCTCTCCCAATCTGTGGCTTCTCTACATAATGTCACATTCACCTTACCTCAGAGGGTCAAACCTATGCAAATCTTGAGATCCAGAAAAAGCATCCATATAGCCCTTGCTGTTTCAGAAAGAACTCTGAACCAAACAAGGACCTTTTCAGCTCTCAAGTGCCCAGACTGGAATCTAAGGTACAGTCTGCCTTTGTTACATAAATAATACTTTAGAGGCAGCTTCTGTACATTTCTCGTGAATGGTCAAAGACTGATTACTGAGGCCCCTAGCTTCTCTGACTAGACTCCCCATCCCATACACACACTTGTTTTGAGACACTGTATAACTTTAACACTTCCACCAAGGACTGAAGAGATGAGATGAGATTCCCTGGAATTTATCGGCTGGCTACTTTTCCATAGCACTGATAAAATCTTGGCTTAAAGGAGGAGAGTCCTAAGTCCCAATACCACAATTTCAATTTATCCAAAATGAAAATAAAAATTGGTTTGATTTCCGACAGTCCATTCCCATAAACTAGCATCATAAAGGGAAAAGTTGCATAACCAAGGCTCTATTCACTATGATGACTTTATTTTTAATCTATCTGAAAATTAAATATGTATTATTTCTCTAGCGCAAATGAGAAAAAGGATCAGCAACATTAGTGCAAGGCAGCATACTACAGGTAGAAACTTCCCCCACCCCCTGCCATTGTGGAATCGTCAGCATTTGAGTTAGCATTTTAAAACAGTCTTGCAACAAGTAAAAATATATTTATTTGGTTATTTTCAAAACGACCAGTTTACATGGCTTTCTACCTGAGAAATTCAAACAAATTGAACAAAAGCATGTTGACAAATTTTGAGCTTTTAAAAACACAATCAGAAGCACATACAAGGAAAAAGATGAAAACACCTATTTAAAAAGACAAAGTTTAAAGTTCAGGCCCTTAGATAATAGCACGTAGATTAAAGATGAAAAAATAGTTTTGCCCCACTTAAATAACAGCAAAACAGAAAACAATGTTCATTAATAGAAAGTGATGACAATACTTTCAGTTCTATTTTATTCCTTATTAAGCCATTCAGTTGAACAGTACAGGATAAATTGTTTGCTTCCTCCTTTAAGTCCTACACACAAAAAAAGGTTTACTCAAATCTAGAATGTGTTACCACAAGACATAAAAATCCATTGTGGTATAGAAAGTAAACATAAAACCAGCATTTTTACTTTCTTCTAGGTTGGCTTTCTTCTACAATGGTATTCAGTTACCAAACAACAACAACAAAAAGAAAAAAATATATAGATAGCTGTGACTTAGCACCAGTTCTATTACACACACACATACAAAAATCACATGCTGTTTTCGGCAATTTATTTTTTATGTCTGGTTACTGAGCAGCAAATTGTTTCCATGCCTAAAATCTCCACACAAAAAATTATCAAATGACAGAAAAAATTGAGTTTTTTTTTCAAAACAAGCATAGCTGCTTCCCATTACAAACCCATAACATTCTTTGTTTGAATGGCATGAAATATGAAAAAACAAGGAGGCAGGGTCTCGCTGAAGGAGAATAATAACTAGTTGCCGAAAGTTGTCTGATGAATACAAGCTGTTAGTTGCTTAAAAGGCCTCTCTGGACAACAGTACTTTGAACATTAATAATAATTGCTAGTCCTAAAGGAAAAAAGGCACTCGCCCCATGAACGATTTTTCAGATTTGACAAGCCAAACCTAGTTTTGATGGCAGAGTCATCACTGGCTTGAAAGTGGAACTGAAGACAAGAGAGCCAACGAATCATCTGTTGGTTATTATGTTAACAATAATAAACATTCTGCTATGTTATATTCATTTCTCAACTTTTGCATGTACTAGCATACTTCTATTAAGTGTAATTAGAAGAGATCAATGAAACAATGTGTGGCTCTCACTTTAGATAAGATTTTATAGTCCCTTCATATATCAGGTTGCTCGAGAGGCTGGTTATAAGCACACATTGTGCCTTGTCATTCTGGGCGACTACACTGAATGGCAATCCTATCTTGGCTCTACCAGCTGGTACTTTTCTATCAAGTTAGGACTCTATCGGAAATGAATCATGCCATATGAAAATGTTGTCTTCCACTATCTTGGGTATTAAAAACCTTTTCTTGCTGCAGGTAGTCTAATCTCATTGATGTCTTCAATTGCCAAGTCAGGTATAGCTTTCTGGGGGAAAAAAGGTCATCTATTGCCCCTGAGGCCCTAAATCCAATATAAAGCAGAATGAATCAGCCAAGCTTTCAGCGGAAGATGTATTGCATTAAGATGTCTTTACAAATCTATAAAATATCTCAATTTAAAAACATATTCAAGAAGTCCAAAACCAGTAGGTAAAAAGATAAGTTGCTTTTGTCAAGAGTTTACAAATCCTGCATACATACGACTTTCCCTAACTAGAAAACTATGAGTGTCGCCCTTGACTCTTCCTAACTCCATAGCATTATTGAGGATTGAGGAGGCACTTGTTACTGTTTAATAAAAGTCAGTTTGGGGATATTTAGTGGCTTTTCAAAACCTGATGTCACCAAACCCTGAGTGAAAGGATTACATAACCTGAATGGAATACTGTCATGTTCTCTCTTCCCAAGTGCCATTATTGGTAGCCCAGGTTCTTTCAAGATTTCCTTTTGCAGATCCCACTGGTTGCATCACTTCAATCCTGTTGCTTTTCTAGGCTGGAATGACATGGGGTTCTTCGAAAATAACTCTGCTAATGGTCCACAGTCCATATAAGTCTCAAAGGACAATCTGAGCCCCTTTTAGATTTTCTTCTTTCAAGACTGTTTCTAAAAGGACAACTCTTTGAGTACTATGAACACATAAATAAGATTAATTTCCTTCTGATGGGTGCTTATGAAACCCTCAAATGTGATGATGAAGTCTATTATATATTCTAGCTGTTGTCTCTCTTCTTTTAGCTATAGTTATTTCTAGATGAAAGTCAGGAAAGTTTGTTGTACATGCTGTTCTGACCAAATCAAAGAACATGTAAAAAGATCCTTATTCATTCACTGTTGTCTTCTTTGAAGATTTGAAGATAAATGATACTAAATGAGAGCTAAAGGGCCAAAGAGAGCTATCTCAACACCTGTCAATGTTAATTTGCTCCTTTGCTGGCTCCAAATTAAAGTTGCAGTTGAACTATAGAAACATCTGTTCTTGGATCAGGAAGTTTTGCAAGCACATTGTTTTACCAAGCTTTAGAAACTGGATATTTTGTATTTCCAAAGCTTGCCAACACACCTGCAGTTATTTTGACTTATGCTTTATACTTTGGCAAGAGAAGCAAAGTTTTTCATTTGACCTTGCTCAAGCCTGTAAATGTTGCTCTCTTGCTTGTCACTACATAGTTAAATTTGTTTTTAAATGTTCTTGTAAATTGTCCATTGTGAATAAGGGTGTTCCTGATCTCAGAGATGAAGATATAAAGAACCAGTACAGTTGTTTCCTGAATAGCTTCCATAGTTAATGTGCCCTTGACTATTACGTCTGATATAATAATTATCTGAAGTCAACATGAAATCTGTAGAATTTTCATGTCTTTTAAACCTTCTTGCATCCTGGTTATAGTCTGACTTCCACAGAGTCTCTCTTCTTTGGGGAAAATACCCCAAATAGAAAGCATTAGTACATTTTGATGATGTTACTGGCACACGAGAGGGCCTATAGTTCACTTTCTGGTCAAATATATTATCACTAAACCTCCTCTTTCTTGTGATGTGGTCTAATAGGTCACTGCAACCGGATTCATGGTAGTAGCCTTCATCGAAGTATTTGGAGGCTAGTATTTTCCTCTTTTCGTTGTCGCTCTTGTTTCTCATGGAAGTATTTTCACCCTCAAACCCTGAACATCTCAGTTCATATTTGGAGCTCTTGCTTGGTTTCCTAAGCTGGTATTTAGAGTATTTCTTTTCCCCTTCATGTTTCCACTTTGAATACAAGGTCTGCTGACTTGATGTAACTTCTTGATTGCAAGTGATAATTTCATCAGCATCAAGAGATCCTTTTTCTGGGGAGCGATCATATGTGGCCACAAATTTCTGTTCCTCCTCTTGGTTTACACTAAGTGTTTCACTGAAGCATTCAGAATCACTACTAATTTCCTCTAAGAAATCTGTCAACTCCAAATCTAAGTCTACCCTCTTGTTGGGTGAGGAAGCTTGACTTTCATCTGTACATATGGAATCATTGACCTGATAAGCATGGGTCTTTTCCAACAGATAGCTCTTTTCATCAGCTGTGGTCAGCTGATCATCAGCTTCACTGGCTGTGTCATTGCAATGATTTTTAAACTTCTTAGTACATTCTTTGGTATAATCCACTTTTCCTCTCTTTTGTGGTTTATGTGCAGGACGCTGAGTATAAATCTTTGTCCCGTACTCATCTTCTTGAGCCTGTTCTCTCCTTTCTAGGTTTTGCATTTGCTTCGACCTGGTTGAGGGATGCTTATCCTTTTTCAAATGGATTTGAAATCCATCTCCCCTGGCATAGACAGACTTCTGCCACTGACATGTGCTTGTTGTGTGACTTGGTTCTAAGCAGACAGAGGTATTGTTTGGAATCTGATAATAATAGTTTAATATATAATCAATAAATTCATCTGTTTCATAGATCTTCTGTTTCCTGCCACGGTCTCTCTCAGATAATCTGGAAGAATTAGATTTATTATAAGTGAGGTGATCTTCTTTCTCAAGAAATTGACCTTGAATTAATGTAATTTGCAAGGACTCCTTGTCAGACAGAAAATTGTGATTGTATCCACTGGTTAATAATTTTTCATTTATCTCATTTCTAGTTGAATATCTTTTTTGTTTTTTCTGATGGTAGTAAGAAGAGTTGCCTAAGTGAGCCCTACTTCTTTTCTTCATTTCTTGTTTTTGGTTATTGTCTGAATTGACAACCTGATATTTTGGTATTTTCTCCTGATTTTGAAGATACTGGGTATTTAATTCTTCTTTCTTTAGAATTTCCAGTGTGTTCCTCAGACCACAATTAGCTTCAGGGCCTGCAACAGCTACTTCCTGTAGGTCAAACTGCATGGATTCCTTCAAAGAAAAGGGTTAAAAATCTCACATGAAAAACTAAACAGATTAAAAATTCCAAAGAAAATTAGGATTTCTGACATTGTTGTGAAGAGGTTTCTAATAAAGCCTAGGATAGATCCAAATAAGGAACAATATTGCACTGGGGACACAGAAGGCATAAAATCAAATGCCTCAGTCTAATATGAGTTTTTATTAGGTCTGTGCCCATCCTTATGTTAGAAGGCACTGCAGTTTACATACCTTCAAAGCATATGACCCTTTTTTTATTTGTTCAAACTGGGGATATGAAGAGGAATAAAAAATGCTCTATAGACCTCCCAGAAAATCCTAGAATAAGAAAAGACTGGTAGATGAAATGTGTGTCTACAAAGGAGTCACCTGGCTTAAAAGATAACCTGTATTTCTGTTTTTCATGCCAGCTTCTTCCTATGGATTTCAGGTAAGGGTGTCTCTGCCTGCCCTCAGTCAGAAGCAACACAGCAAGTAGAAAATGTAGTCATGACTACTGTTTTATCTGTGGTGCAATCTCCTCTGCACAACCACGGGGCAGGTGAAAGGTGCTGCCCACGGTCCCACCCTGCTAGGAGAGTTTGTACCATATTCCCACTGACACCTGGCACAAATCAGGATATAGTGCTTACCCGCTTCCTACGATTAGAATGTGGGGACTGTATAATCAGCATAAGGTATCAATGGGGCCAAGAATTAGGCATCACACACATTTAAAGAAATAAATTCTTTAAAAGGAGTTACATTTGGTGGTCTTTAAGGTAAACTAAAAATAGATCCAGCTAGTCTTATTATAAATGGATTTGTAATATTTTTCTGATCCTGATTGGTTATCCTCGCTAATTAAAAAAAGACTGAGACTACAAATAAACATTAAATCAACTCTATCTAATACAAATGTCATTTATTCTTTGTACAATATTAAAAAACACTAAATATGGATTTTTAAATGAGTAGTTCAGGATCCTTTCTGGCCTTTACTCTCGGACATCTGCTGAGTCTGATTATCTTGAGGAGGTCAGTAAGTGCGGGGAAAAAAAAACCTTCCAAAATTGGAACTTTCCAAACAAAACAATTGCTCCACAATGCGAGAAATTCTTCAGCAAATACTTTAAGACTAGACTAACAGGAGCTTGCTACACAAAGTTCTCTGTTCAAAGCTCTCCCTTCTCATTCAAACCTGTTGCAGATAAATGGACAAGTAAAGTTAATGGAAGACTACAAAACTAACATCCATGTCACCTATTCCTTTCCCCTGGCATTTTCTGTTACATCCATTAGGAACTTAGAAAAGAAGATACGCTAGCTACACTGCTCCAGTAAAACTGTTCTGAAGTTTAGCAACACAGACAGCAAGGGAGAGACACAACTCCTTGAGAGAATTTGGGTACCCCTTTTGTGAACCCACAACTGGGGTTATTAGAGATCGGCCTATTGAAAATAAACCCTAATGAATGCAATGTGTCTTCTATGCAGTCAGTTTTAAATATTGACTATGAAATGGGAGGGTTGTGTCTCAGAAAGGTCAGTACCTACCAAAATTGAAGAAGAAACAAATAAGAAAGAGCCTTACTGCAATTTTCCTGAGGAGCGCCCGTAGCAACCGAAAGGCCTCCACCTGCCTCTGAGCCAGCAAGAACTTTCTTTCCTCCAACTCCTCCGAAGAGTCCGGCTCTTGAGGTGCCTCAGCTTTGGCTCTGTCCCGTTTCCTTTGCCGGTGACTGTCCCTTTCCTTCAGTGCTCTCCTCCTGACGCTGGCCTTCTTCCTCTTTTCCTGGGCTTTCCTCTCCTCCTCTTTTCTTCTTCTGGACAATGATTAAAGGTCAACCTTTCAGAAGGTATTTATTAGGCATTTTCTCTCCTCCCCACTCTTTCCCCACTGCCCAGGGTGGGGTGGGGGTGACATGGACAAACAACAGGTCATTTAGGTTTCCAGGAATCTCTCACTGCTAACCCCAAAGGCTGACAAAGAGACCCTGTTGATAAGACACTGTGAAGCACCTGTCAAAGCTGAAAGACTCATAATTGAGTTTGCCAGTTAGAAGCATGCAAAGGAGATCTTATACAGAGAGCATAAGAAAAAGACTACAGAATTCAAAGGAGAGGCCTCTAGCTGCCACTTTCTCAAATCATAAGCAAGGATTACTGGGCCAGCTTTTACAGTGATGATTTCATTTTTCTTGAGATCAAAATGTTCCATGAGCTGATTTCGCATAGGCAATTAAAGGTAAGTCAAGGCACCCAAGGGTGGGAACTGGTCCTTGGTACGTATTAACACAATATACACTATCATAAAAACATACTAACTTAGAAGAATTTTTTTTTTTTTATTGCTGCTTTCTGAAAATTTAAACTTTGGTTAGGCCCTTATGGAAACATGCAGAAGGGGAAAAAAGGATAATTACCTGAGTGAGGGCATAGCCAAAAGCTGGAGGATTATCTAAACTGCATGTTCGGTCTAGAAATTTGGGGGCGGGGACAGTTACATTGACTGAGCTCAACTTCTAGCCAAGTTTCACAGACATGACCTTAAGAAACTCCTATTACCTTGCTGGCCAAAAAAGTAAGAAGCACACGGGAGCGTACTCTTTATCTCCTTTTCAAATGGCTATAATTTACATGAAAGACTGGAAGAATAAACATGCAAGGGGAGGGGCCAGGAGGTAAAACTGGCTTTTAGAGCCCTGTAGTTCTAACATATTTGTGCCTTCTTGAAAAACCTTTGACAGTCCAATAGCCCTCTCCAGTCTCAAGCTTCTAAATTGGTAAACAACGATAAGCTTAAAGAAATAAACATGGACACTCCTTAAATTCATAAAAATAACTTAGGCCAATGAGAAAAATAGTCCCAACAAATCTATGCCTTCGTGCCTATAGGTTAGTTTAAATATTGACCAGTCTATGGAAGAAAACCTTTCCTAGACCTAAAAAAGATTTTTTATATATATATATATATATATTTATATATTTATATATTAGATTGGCAGGCTAGGTAAAATTTGGTAAATTTTAGGTAAATTGGTAAAAAAAAAAATTTTAATTTGGTAGGCTAGAATTTTCACTATAAAAATTCCTAGTCCTTTTTTAAAAATCATTTCTTCTTAGACAGCCTAATCTGGCTAGTCTCATTATTTTTCATTACTTGTTCTCCCTGTCAAGGACACTTTCTTTTAAAGTCTCTTGTGTTCAATCATTTTGTCATTTTGGTTTTGTAACAGCACAGTTGAAAGGCTGCAGGTTTCCATGGAGCTCTCCAATCTGAACCAATCCCTGACCCCCTTCCCACCTCAATGTTATCTCTCGAGTCTAGCCATTCACTCAAAAGGGTAAATCCATAAATCAAAAGTAAAACACCTCTTCGTTAAAGTTGAATCTTTACCTTTTGGCCTCTTCCTCTTCTCTCTTCTTTTCCTTTTTCCTTTCTTCTTCTAGCTCTTGTAATTTTAGTCTTTCTTGATTTCTCCTCCTTATAGCTCCTTCACTGAAGTGTTTGGTTGTATCAAACATAACCTGTCCCCAAACAATTCAAAGTTTCATTAGAAAAGTTTGCCAGCTGTGTTCCAGCCCAGAGAGATAAAACTAATATGGACATGGCAATTCAAAACCAAATGAATTAAAAACGTTCTCTCTGCATCCCAGTACCCATACTGTCCCACTGCTTCTTAATAACCTTCCAAACAGTTCTGTGAGCTCGAGAATTTTCTTTGGCAGAACCTTAAGGAGCTCACTTTACAGTCATAGGTGACATCGCAATGCCATAACAGGCATAGTCTCTTATGGGAAGCTTATACAAGCTAGG
The DNA here is from genome assembly GCF_000151845.1 of Pteropus vampyrus. Lineage (NCBI taxonomy): Eukaryota > Metazoa > Chordata > Mammalia > Chiroptera > Pteropodidae > Pteropus > Pteropus vampyrus. Next base: position 2,147,356 of record NW_011889171.1, read on the forward strand.
AAGCGGTATATGGGTGGTCATTATAGCATTTGTTATATCTTTTGTCTGACTCAATAGCTCATATTTTTTTTTAAATGTACATTTTAATATAAGTAGCTTCACACCTAACATACACACTCGTACACAGGAAGCTACTTAGGGTGAAACTCCAAATTTATGCTAAAGACTGATTTAGAGAAAAAGGAGAGTTTAGCAGTATCTTTTCTTCTGCTGGATTAAGACTTCAAGAAGGAGATGACTAAGCATTCAGATATCAATGAAGTGACATGATTGGATAGACAGGCCAATTTTGAAAGGAAAGAATCAAAGTTTCTTGTGATTATAGTTTAGCAATTTAATTGATAGACATCCTGAAAATATAAGTTGTGATCCCAATAATAAAGAGGCAGTAAACTGTTCTACTTAGGATTTCAAACTGCACGTATTCCTCTCTCTCGACAACTTGTCAAGTAGAATAAGCACATGAGATACTTCCATAAGGGCCATGAAACATCCTTTAACACCCTCAAGTTGGGGCAGAGCCCCAGATCATAACAACCATCGCTTTAAAACTGCAACTGGCAGAATGCCTGATATCAGAAGAATGTTCAATTCAGGATTATTTTTCTTCTTAAACGTCCATTTACTAATGACAACTCAAATCTTCACATTAGTTGTTGATCGGAGCCTAGTGAGGTCTACGGAAATTTATTCTAGATGCTTCCTTCTAGCTTTTACTTAGGACCGACCACCTGAACAGTGGGAAATAAAAGAAACTCTGGCTACTTCTTACCTTAATGTTACATGCCAGAGCTTTCCCATCATCACCTTTAAGCATCAGCTTCATCCCTCGAAGGGACTCCATGGCTTTTATGAAGTCAGTTGACTCCTGGTACTGTACAAAGGCCTCGAAGGTCTGCAAGCCGAAGCTAAAACCCCCAAAGCTCCCACCAGTCATCGCCTCTCTGTAGGGGTCAAGCATAGGGATATCCACATTCTTGATCTTCCCAAAACTTTCAAATACCACCCGAAGGATCTCTTCACATGGCTTCTCTCCGCTGGAACCTTTAGGTGCAAACCACTTGCAGGGCAAGCCTTCAAAATATATAGAATCCAGGTTCTTATCATGGTCCTGCGCATCAGCCCCATCACTAAATGGGGCATCCTTGGGGAAGTGCTCCCACTCTCCCTGGGCATCTGTAGCCACTACTTTTAAGTCTGTTTTCAAACCATTTAGCTTGATGATCTTCCCATGTAATTTTGCCTTCAGGATCTGAATCAAATTCCGCGTTTCAGCCTCCCCCTCAAATTGGATGAAGTCCTTTGTACTCTTGGAGAGGCGAACTGTGGTGAACTGATCAGGACAAATCAGGCTTTTCAGCTGATCAAGAACTTCCCAGTTCGAAAAAGGCCTCAAAGGTTCTATACTCTCTGGGAGCAATACACTGATCATCAATTTTGCTATGGGCTTGAGGTAAAGATGCTGAGCTGCACAGAGCTCTGTTGCCTCAGAGTTATCATATACCACTGTGACCGTCATCGTAGCCTCAGGAAACCTTGGAGGACAAAAGGGAACATTTTCATACAAAAAGAGCAAAACACAGATTTGGATTTTGAAGGTGCTAGCATTTGCTGGACTTCGATCAAATTGAGAGGGGGAAATATACTTTAGATAGAATTAAGACAATAGCTTACATCTGTTTAACGTGTTTTATTTTATTTTTTTAATTTAAATTATTGGGGCTACATTGGTTAATAAAATCTAATAAGTTTCAAGTGTGCAATTCAACAATATGTCATATGTCTATTGCATTGTGTGTTCACAACCTAAGGTTAGATTTCCTTCCATCACCAAATATTTTCAAGGATAATTTCTATAGTTTGTTAAAGAGTTTTCGAAAGGTTTCAAAGAGTTTACATATACTGTGTCTGTTTCCTTAACAGTAAAATAGAAATAATAGAATTTCAGGGAAGATGAAATGAGCAGGTACATGTGAAATCCTTAGAATAGCACCTGGCACATAGGAATTTCTCGATAAACATAAGCTATAACTATTATTTATACTACTTTATCTCATTTGATTCGTGAAGCAACCTGTGAGTAGGTATTTTCATGCCTGTTTTACTGATGGAGAAATTCAGATGGATTTAGAAAAATTAAACAAGTTGCCCATACACTGAGACTCCAAGATTCCAAATCTCCAATCTATTGTATAATTAATCTCAAAAGTCAAGTCCCATATAAACTTGCTGAGGTGGCACAGAAGCAGGGCGAGGGTAAAATACATGTAGTACATTCGTGGACATGCACCCAACTGATAGTTCTAACCCATGTATCCAATTTAGCATCCTTTGTTCAGGTTGGTTTCTAAATCTGACATGGACATATCTACTTTTATTCTTCCAGTTTATTAACTAACTAAATTGAACTCCGAGTTCAACTGAAAAGCAGACCATCTCTTCTAAAAGGGACAAAATGAATTTGTCCTCTACTTTGGGACTAGAAAAACCCGTAAACATGAGTGTTTGCTGGCATTTCATTTTAATAAACTCTTTTAAGCTGTCCCACAAATACTAGAAATTAGAGATTTCTGCTCCTATTTGCTGACTTGAAGTAGGACTTCCCAATAAGAGGTTTTTGTTTTGTTTTGTTTTGTTTCCTAAAAGCGAATATATTCAAAATCTACATGACCTGAGATTCTCATTAATGTCAACATTGAGATTTAGACTCAAAAATATATGGTCAGATGATGGAAATACTAACATAAAATTTACTACTAAATCTTGGTTAACATTACAGGTACATATTTCTTTAATAACTGTCCCTGAAGGACAATCTAAGTCAACCCCCTTTAGGAGACAAAGTTTATATAAACTGTTTTTTTAAAAAGCCACCAAAAGCAGTATCTAAGATATTAGATTCTAGAAATCTTTATGATAGCAATAATGAACTGAGACAATATGAGCATAAACATGTTCTCTTTTTCCAAAAATGTCATCTAAATAGCAAAGTAGAGAAAAAAATCCATTAAGTTTGCTCCAACATAAGCAAGAGTCAGCACTAAGTTCCTTTAGGAGAAAAATTAATTTGAAATTCAATTAAGATATATCAAACTCCAAAATTTATCTCTAATCAATAGGTATTTATTTATACAACCCACTTTAAAGTAATGTTTTTTAAAAAAATATTCTAGAAAAAGTACACACGAAATACTTAATCACTTCAAATTAATCAGGTTTGTCATATTCTCCATTATTCCAGTGATACTGCCTTTGTTTTAAACATTTTAGAATGCTTCTTTGGATTGATTTCAAAGTTTGCATTACACTCTTTTAAATAGCCTTGATGGAGGTCAATTTCAAAATTCTTTTATCATGGATTTGATATTTAGAAGTCATTAAAAATTATCTAGAATCAAGACTGTTGGATAAAATTTGTGACTACAAAGAACAAATTTCTTAATGGGCTCGTAACCTCCCTTAGAAAGAGCTTCCAAGGAAGGCTCTAATTAATTTTCTTTAATTAGTGAGTACATTGTCAGAATGGGTACAGGGCTTTGAAAGATGGCAACTTGAAAGACAACAGTTATTTCAATGTTGTGGTATAATGGTTGCTAAAATGATCTTGATTTTTCTAACCCTCCCTGTATCTACAGCCTTTGTAATGTGACTTTGAGCTATCGTTATCAAGAGATAGAGTCTATTTTTTCCCAGCCCTTTAATTTGAGCTGGGTGGTTGGGTTTTTGTTTTGGCCAATAGAATGTGACAGAAGTGACCACATGCCAGACCTAAGCCCAGGTGTCAAGTGGATCCTTACTCTCCTGGAATCCTGCCATGCCACGAGGACAAACCTGGGCTAGGCTGTTGGAAGGTGAGGGGCCACATGAAGAAGAGCCCACTTGTGACAGATGGCTCTCCTAGACCAGCCAATCCCCAGCCAACCCACCAACTCACCACTGGCACATGAAGAAGCCCAGCCAAGATAAGCTGGAGCTCTTACAGATCAGCAGGACAGTCCTGTAAACTTACAGATTTGTGAAAACTAATAAATGGTTGTTGCTTAAATCACTAACTGATGATACAAACTTCTAAATTTTAATTGGTTTCAAGATATACAATTCCACTTGATAGTTTTCACACAAATAAATAAAAATTATAAAAACTCATTCCTAGGAGAGTTTGGGGAAGAAAGAAAAAATAGGCACCTTCATATCTTACTAGAGGTAATATAAATTAGTTACATCTTTTTCTAGAATAATTTAGCAAAACAAAGCAAGAATCATAAAAATTCTTATTCACTTTGACCATGTAACCTGCTCTAGAAACTTATCTTAGAAAAATAATTTAATATAAGAAAAAAACATGTTCAAAGCTGCTTACTGCAGTGTCATTTTAGATACATTTTTGTCAAAAGTATACGTAGGAATAAAGTTCATAAATTGAGCTATAATTTTTTTGCAAAGTGGTTTTTGCTGACTTAATCAATACAACAGCAATTCCCTCCTCCCATCAGAGATACTCCCTCTATCTTCCATCGCTATAAATGCTGATAAGCATCTGAACCCATAACCAAAGTTTGCGTGAGTAATGATTGAAGCCTGGGAGATTAGATCAGGACTTTAAGTAATGAAGAAGCAGTTGGCCAATTCAATAGTAGCTACATCATGGGCTGCAGAAGTTATTTTTTAAAACTGCTTTACTGAAACATAATTGGCATACTATAAACTACATGTTTCATAACATAATAAGGTGCACATGTATCAAGTTTTCATTTTGATGAATTTTGACATATGTATACATACCTATGAAACTACCACCACAGTCAAGATAGTGAAAATGCCCACCATCCCAAAAAGTTTTCCTCATGCCCCCTGGTAATCCTTCCCTTGCCCCCAGCAACCACTGATCTGACTGCACAATGCTTAAGTCATAGCTAATTTATCTTATAGTAAAAACAAAACAGACATTTTGGGAAAATACTCAGTTACGTCCAATACTCTTCTTTAACAGGTGCTTTTCTAAATCAGGATACTTTCTCTACCCTGAGCTTCGATGTGCCAATCCTTGAATCTAGTTAAAGCTGCATAAGGCCCCACTTTGTTCTTGAGAATAGGTCTAAAATGGTTTGTGCACCGCTCCTCATACAATCCCTGTTTTTAAACTAATTTAAACACATTTAAATAATCTAATTTAAATTAGATTAAAGACTTAAATGTAAGACCTGAAACCATAAAACTTCTAGAAGAAAACATAGGCAGGCAGTGAACTCTCTGATATTACTACTAGTAATTTCTTTTTTTTTTTTTTCCTCTTTAATCCCACCCCGGCCACTTCCACCCCTGACCCAGGGTATGGTCCGTGGCTCCACCTGGGGCATGAACCCAAGGCCTTCTGCGTGTAAAGCAGACATGCTAACCACTACACTATGGAGCCACCCACTACTAGTAATTTCTTTTTGGATATATCTTCTCGGGCAAGGGAAAGAAAAGAAAAAAATAAACAAATGGGACTACATCACAGTAAAGGAAACCATCAACAAACCAAAAAGACAACTGACTGAATGGGAGAAAATACTCGCTTATAATACATTGGATAAGGAGTTAAATTAGATATATTTTTAAATAATCTATTTTAACTTAGATATATTTGTAAGTAATCCATTTTAAATTAGATATATTTTACTGGATATAGTTATGTATTTTATGTACTTTACATATATTAATTAAAATGTATCTCGCAAAACAGGTAGGATCACTGAGATCAAGTTATTAGTCTATGACTTAAAATTGATTCTTTAGTACAACCTAATTTGCCCTCTAAATTCCCTTTTAATATGTCTGTGCTTCGGTTGATGGCAATGGTAGAATTCATTAAGAATTGTCCCATCATTTTCACTAATCATTGTTATATGCATAGAGTCCTTTATTGTTGTCAACAAAGGTTTAAAAGCCTAGTATAAACCAAGCCCTGATGGTAAGGAATGCCACAGTTATGGCCTCCCTAAATTATCTAAAAGTTAAATTTTAGTAAAGTTTTTAACTATTCCTATGTTCTTTTATGTTCCACTATGACCTTGCCAATCCCCGCTACCACGTACACACATCTTTCTTCTCACCTGATTAAAAGCAACACTATTGAAATCATTTATTCTTTAATACCTTTGTAGTGGCAGATGAGAGCTCATCTAACCTTAAAAAAATTGTAGTTATTCAATAATGTTTACACAGTGTTCATTCCAGCAGTATCACATGTATATAGCTTTACCAAAGCATTTCACTCAGCATCCTCCTCGTGCCAGAAAATTTCCAGCAGATTCAGAGAATATGGCTGCTTTCCCTAGTGATCTGACTGCCTCGTTTTCCTTGCCTTTATACCTAGTAGCAAAGTTGACTGAATAACAGTAGAATAAGAGAAGGGAGAAAAGGAAACATCTTGAGATGTTCTCACAAGCCTAAAATGGTTGTTTTAACCTGCAGTGAAAATTCAATACATTCTGTAGGGTCTTCATCCAAACTTATTTCAATACCTTCTTTCACTTCAGAAGATACTAGAGAGATTCCTGCTATATCTCTGGTTTTTTAGATCAGAAATGTACTTTAAAACTTTAAAAGCACTTGACTTGTTAGCAAGGTATCCATCATTCATTCTCTCTCACTTTTTCTCACTCTCAACTATTTGCTGTCAGAGTGCTAGCAAGGACATTTGAATGAAGCACTTTTTTAAAACTGGTGAAAAAACTGGAACACCTGCACAACTCAAAATCATCTTTCAAAGTAGTTCTTTGCTGCCTTTCTTTTTTCTCCAGGCTTTTGAACCTTAAAGTTAGTAATTTTAGAAGCATTTAAGATATAAAATTATATCAACATATTTCTAGTCAGAGGGGCAGCAAAATGTATTTGAATCAAATCAGCCTAGCCAATTGCCAATTTCCTGGCTAGTACAGACTCCCAGTAACTCTTGACCAAATAGAAGTATTTTCCAGCTCTTCATTCAAGAGATTGTAGATGAACATTCATGTGTTTTGGCACATCATTAACCTGAGCAACGATTTTAAAACTGTGGCTGATCATATGCTCTGATCTTTAAAAAAAGATTTTAAATCACATCATTAAAATGAGCGGCCCTCAGTGTTTCAATAATAGCAATATAGCCAACATAGGACCCACCAAATGACTAAATTCCCAAATTAGGATGGTCATTTAGGGCTTATGGGGGCACTAAAGGCTTTGAGGACAGAAAGGAAGGGACTTTTGGGGACCTTCATTCATTCAGCCATGATAAATTTGTGACCAGGAAATATGAGTGTCCTACTGAGAGAGAATCTCTTCTACCACTGCTAAACGTAAACCTGCTCTAAGGTAGAGTTTAGTATGGGAAATTTTGATCCTGAAATGAAGAAAACCAGATTCATGTTAATTCATCTCTTTGGGCAACTTAATTTCCTGTTTTCACATCTTTATTTTAAAAAATCATACTAATGTTTCCTTTATGTGATAAAGGAAAGTGTTTCTAAGGCTAATAAAAAATAAAAATAAAAAATAAATCAACCTAAAGAAAGGTATGTGTTAGGCCTTTTTATGCAAGTGCATTTACATAACTCTGTCAGTGAGTATGGGAGTCATTCCATGATGGCAAAGGAGGGGGCAATTTTTTAAAAATATGCATAGGTCAGTCGCAGACCTATCTGACCAGCTTTTGGTCCTTTACCCTTTCTTTAGCACCAAGAACATTTCTGTTATAGAACACATCTCTCCAGATACTTCCAACCAGGAATACTGCCTTATACCTTGGATTAATTCATTGTAATGCTACTAAAGTAGACTCATTGCTTTCTCTTCTTCACATTTAAAAAAAAAAGCTATCTGATGTAAAGGAATGTGGCTGAGTATCTTAGGCTTTTGCCTCACTCACTGAACAGAGCATTATTTGTGGGAAATAAAGTTGCCAATGTTTTACTGCTCTATTTTATCTTCACAATCTGAAAATTACCAAAAAATTTCCTGCCCATGAGTCGCCACCTACAGGGAAAAAGCGGCCTTTACATGGGACTGTGTTTGGCACTACTCAGCAGTTTCTGAGAGCAGTAGTATTTCCCAACAGTTTTAAAATCCCAAGGTATACTTATTTGAATACAAGTCCTGCAGAATAGGCTATTACTCAATACCTTATGGTGAATAAGTGTTCAAAGGAGGAAAGATTGGAGTAGCCACAACTCAGGTGAACTCTTCATGGTGGACCACTGTGTCGTGGTATCCTGACCAGGAATCACTGCCAGAAAGAAAGAGGTATAGAGTCAAAAGTGGATGAAATGGTTAAAAAAAACCTGTACATTTATAGTTTTCTGCATAAACAGCATGTGAGATTTACACAGTTGTAGTTATAGACCATCATGATCTGGTTTTTGCACCTATTTAATAACAATTTCAGATATTGATATAGTCAACGCATTTCTCATTTCTCATGCCTATAACAAACCTCTGTAGAAATCCTATATGAGAGAGAATTATATAGAAACTCTATAGAGTTACTACATATTTGGATATTCTCCCTTCGTGGGGATTTGCATTTCCTTTTTTTTTTTTAAAGAGAATTACCCTTTCCAAAAGAGTACCACTACTACTCCATACCGCTAGTATGAGAAAGGGCATCCCTATAAAAATCTTTGTCCAAATCTTTTTTAAAATGATTTCTTCAAAATATATTATCACATCAAAGGGTAGGAATAAGTTCATATGGCTCATTAAATATTGTCAAATTGTCCTCCTGAGGATTAAGTCAATTTATCATGCCATTACAGTATTAACATGCCTGATTTCTGTGGAGCTCTGCTTACTTTAGATCATTATCATTTTTATTTCTGCTCCCTTTACTAGTGTGTAATGGCAACTTAAAGTGATTTTAATTTGCATTTAATTTTTATGTAGGCTAAAGTTCCAGCCAACCTTTACACTGATGTTCAACTGCCAGTCAATGTGTCCAAACAGAATGTGTCATTCGTATCTCAACCTATTAAGTGCAACAGAACTCTTGGGCGTCACCAGTGATTCCCATCTCCCTAACAGAGCCACTCTCCACCCAGGTGCTCGAGCTCAAAGCCAGGAGTTATTCTTCCCTTCCCCTCAGATTCAATCCTTCAGCAAGTCATTTTGACTCTACCTTTACCACACATTCCAAATCCATCTCCTTCTTCACTGCTACTCCCCAGTTCCAAGCCACCATCATCTCTAACCTGGATTACTGCAACAGCCACTCAACTAGTCTTTCTTCTTCTATCCTTGCCCCCATAGAGTCTACACTACACAATAGTCAAAACGCTTTTTGAAAAGCCTTAAGTCAGATTCTGTCACTCTTTTGTTCAAAGCCCTCTGGTGGCTTCCTGCCATGCTTTGAACAAAATTCAAACTGCTTATCCCCAAAATATGGCCCTTACCCATCTCTTTCAACTCATTTTGTACCCTGTCCCCTACTGCCCTCGTTCTCTCCATCACAATCACATTGGCTTTTTATTGCTCCTTAAATACATCGAGTTCACTCCTCAGAGCCTTTAGCACTTGTGGTTCCCTCTGGCTGAAGTGCTCTCTTCCCCAAGATTTTCTCATGGCTGGCTCCTTCTCATTTTTCATGTGGCTCAGAGAAGCCTTCTCTGAACACTAAACAGCACTGCTCCCCACCCTGACTTGTTGTAGCATATCAACCCATTTTATTTTCACAGTAACACTAACATGATCAAATTATCACATGTATTTGTTAATGTGTTTTTTTTATCTGCACCCCCTTCACCCTCTAGTCTGCAAGTTCCATGAGGGCAAGGACTGCATGTGTCTGGTTCACCATTTTATTTTCAGAGCCTAGAAGGGACTTGATAATGCTAAATCTTATCCAAACCAGAGAATTTGCTTATCAAATACATTTAAAAGGCGTTGCTTCCATAGTGAAAATACTAATAATAGCACCTAAAGATGAGTCATGAAATGTTAGTGCAGACTTGCTTATTCTTTCAGGCTCCTAGAGCTATCAACATTAATCGGTGAATTTGGAGATCAATCAAATGTACTTACCAAGCATCTACTTGGTGTAAGACACTTTGGGGAATACAATGATGAGTCACTCTCAAAGAACTAAATCTAGAAAGAGAAATAAATTTATCTGAACTCTTTTCATCATTTTGATCCACACACTATACACAGCAACTTTTAAGCAGAAAGAAAACCTGGGTCCAAGGGAAGGATAAAGGAGATCAGCAAGGCCTGCCAGAATGTCTCTGTGGAGCCCTAGCACAGTGGACTTCGAAATCCCAGCCAAGCGGAAAGGTACCAGCTACGGATAATGCTCAGGCCCTGGCCATCAGCCCTTCCCCAATGATGCCCACTGCATCCCTGTGTGTTAAGATTATTCACACTTCACCGAGTTGATTCTACTGTATATCTGACAATTCTCTAATTACACAGTAAAACAAAGAGATAATCCTAAATTAGAATCTTTTTGAGTAGGGGCTTGTTTCCTTAGAGTAGGGCTGGGGCCTACAGGGTCAGGCAGGTTCCAGGACTTGGGGGGTTAGGTGGGCGTGGAGCACTCAGACCTCAGCTAAAGGAGTGAGCACTACAAAGCTCTGCTTCCCATAGGTAAAATACAGAACAGGCCTCTGGCAGTTCAGGAGAAGCTGGAAATCCTGATTTTTTTTTTTTAGATCTTTCAGATTTTCAATGTCAACCGCTAATTCAATGACTTTTTTTAAATTGTTTATTGGGGTAACATTGGTTAATAAAATTATATAATTTTCAAGTGTACATTATAATTTGACACCTTTATAGTATATTGTGTGTTTACCACCCAAAGTCCATTTTCCTTCAGCTCCCATATATTCGACCCCCTTTACCCATCTACCTCCTCCCTCCTCCCTCACCCCCTACCCTCTGGTAACCACTAGTCTATATAGTCCATGTCCATAAGTCTCTGTTTGTTTGTCCTGTTCATTTGTTGCTTTTAGGTTTATATCCCACATATAAGAGATATCATGTGATTTTCAACTTTTTCTGTCTGGGTTATTTAGCTAAGCATGATTATCTCGAGGTCCATCCATGTTGTCGCAAATAGCAGTATTTCATCTCTTCTTATGGCTGAATAATATTCCATTGTATATATGTACCACTGCTTCTTTAGCCAATCATCTATCATAGGACACTCCGATTGCATCCAATTCCTGGCCACTGTGAATAATGCTGCTATGAACATCAGTGTCAAATATTTTTTCGGATGCAATGGCTTTTTAAAACATTGTGCAGGCTGAAGCACACCTATCTAAGGCTAAACTTGACCCAGGGCCCCTCCCCTAGCTTGCTCCTTCTGCACACTGAACCCAAGAATCTGTTTGGTTGCATGTACCTGGTGCTCCCCCAGGGTTCAGGAAATTCAAACACAAGAGTTAAATATGCTGACACCTGGGCAAGGTTCTCAAGAAAGAGTGAGACAGAGCAAGGCTCAAGGACCCAGGTAGGGCACACCAAGTCATTGGTCCTGGTCTTGCCATGTTCTTCCTTGCCCCAAAATTCTCGACATCTCCCTATTTCTTATAGCATCAAATCACAAGTTCTTTTCAAGGCTCTCCAAAACATGACTCTACCCGACTTCACCAGCCTTAAATTTCATCATGACCTCATGTCTATCCAATCTAGCTGGGCCAGTCTTCCCTGAGTTCCTTTAAACATGTTGATCCCCTCCGCCAAATTTCCTCTCCCTACATTAAGTTCCACCCACCCTCAAAGCCTTGCTCACATCCCACCTCTTTTATGAAACCCTCTCTGTGACAGTACATAGTAAAATGCTTTTGAACTCAAGAGGTGGTGTCAAACAGACCTGGGTTCAAATCCCACCTCTGCCGCCAACCAGCTGGGTGATTCATCTAACCTCTTTGAGCTTCAGAAGATGTTAATAGGGCCTATTTTACAGAGTTTTTGAAGGATTAAGGGAAACGATACAAGTAAAATATTTAACCCCCAATAAGTACTCAATTAATGTGAGCTCATGTTATTACTATGGCTGGCCTTCCTCTATTCCTGTAAGTGGGCCAGCCTTTACATTGTCTCTTCTGAGTAAAAGACCACTAGAATCCATGCAGTCCACCTTTGCACAGACTGGGCCCTAGGCATTATTCTACATCAGCCCCCAGCTCGGCTTTAAAGCTTCTTATAGTTCCAGGAGCATGTTGGATATAACTTAGTACTCATATAGACCTAGTGGACCCTAAATCAGAAAGTTGCACATGTATCACCACCCTGGCTCTGAAACAACTCAGCAAAGTCCCTCTCCCTAGCAAAGGCAGGAATGCATGCTGGGAAGATAAACATGTAGCCGGTCTCCATGGCAGAGAGCTGCTTTAACATTTGAAGAAAATCGATCTCTATCTTTATCTCTTTCTTTTTCTCTTTCTTTCTCTTTCTCTTCTCTCTCTCTCTCTCTCTCTCCCCCCCCTATGCCCCCACGCCCCCGCTCAGACACACACACATACACACACCACCACCACTGCCACCACCATTACCTCCACATTCCCAAACCTCTGTGCCTCACCTTTCCTTCTGATGCTGGGGATGATACATGAAACCAGTCAAAGGCCACTTTCTTCACATGTGTATGATAGGGAACCCAAACAAATGGGCCACACTGCAGGTGTGATCTTTGACTGGGACTACATGGAAAGTGCATGACCCACCACAGGAGCTAAGATGGCCTCTGCTGGCCTTGTTCCTCCACAATGTTACTCCACCTCAGGTCAGCCCCACCCATCCTCTGATATGCTTAGCTGAGATCCCCCAGGCACCAGAGCCAGCAGGCCTATTCCCCTTATAACTTTTATCTGTGCTTAACAAGAGTTAGAGTGAAAATACCTTCATGCAAGTTACTCCATGCTTCAAGTTACTCCATGCTTTGAGTGACTCCCTCTCAAATAAATAAGTAAATAAAAAACAGGGCACAGAAAAAAAAATGACTACTGGAATACCACATTCTTTAAAAAGCAAACAAACAAACAAACAACAAAAAAAAAAACAGAACTTGAGAGGTCCCAACTATAATGGTTTTCTCAGCATGAAGACTGAACCCTACCAATTACGCTGCACAAGTTTACGCTTTCAACAGCATGAAGTTCCAAAGTTCGATTAGAGGCAGGCAAGAAAACAGTACAAAAATGGGCACGATATTTAAGACCTCATTCTCAATATAGAAAAGACAGAGAAAAAAGGCCCAAAGGGTAACCAGTCCTCATACTGGAACCCAGTTTTCCAATACAAGTCACTCCTCGGAGTTAGCGGCATTGCAAAGTTCTCCGGTACTGGTTGGCTTTAAATAAAATCATAAAAAGCAGGAGACCAGATGCAAAGACACGGGCCCCAAGGACTGAGACTCCACGATTCCTCCGCGTTCAAAGATGGCAGTTTCTCCTACAGCGTGGGCCTCTCCAACTTGCTTCTTCTCCTCCGCCCACTGCCCCCGAAACCAATTCAGGAACCCATACCCCGTGCCTTGTGGGAGAGCCCTGCTCTCCCAGTCAGATTGGAAACCGTCTTATAGGACCCGCGCCAGAAATCTCAAGTCAAGATTCTTGACACGTCCCTGAAGCTAAGGACCGGGTCATCAGAGGGGAGGGGCGGGGGACCCTGCTAATGATTAATCGGATGAGTGCTGCCAGAGCAGGGTGGGGGGCGGGGGGAGTCGAGCGCCTTGGTCCCCGGCGTGTGGATGGAACAGGAGAGTGCACCTTCAGTTACCCCTAGCATGATGCCAGTCAGCGTACCCCAGGGGAATGCCCCGAGTGACCTCAACAGGAGCAGCGGCTGGAGCGCCCCCTTGTGCGGCGCCAGGACCAGAGGAGGTAAAATGAGAGGACAAGGGGAAGAGCCTGGGCGATCTGTGGAAAATCTGACTCTGCAGGGGTAGGCGGGGCGACCAGGGTCTCCCGCTCATCCCCTCCCCAATCCCCACCGAGGGTCCAGGGTGGCCCTGTCTACGAGGCCCCACAGCTCCCGTAGGCCAGGGCAGCTGGCCCGCCGAGCCGCAGTGGGACGTGGCCTCGTTCTCTGCCAGCAGAGCTGGGGGCATTTACCGGGAACCTCAGGAGCCGCCGCGTCTCCGCTCGGGTCTCCGCTGAGGTAGTGGGTCTGCCGCTGCCGCTGCCGCTGCCGCTGCCGCTGCCGCTGCCGCCGCCGCTGCCGCTGCCGCCGCCGCTGCCGCTGCCGCTGCCGCCGCCGACGCCGACGCCGCCTCTTTCCAGCCGTCGCAGTTGCACCCGCAACGCTCCTCGTTGCTCCCTGCGACTGTCTGGCGAGGCCAGCTGTCGAAAGGCTCGCGTCTCGAGCGCACGGAGCACACGAGTATCCTCGTTGTATCCAAGTCAGCGACGCAAGGGTGCGCCCGGAGCCAAAACCCCGTGCGCCCTTAGCCGTTGCTGCTTCCTAGATCCCGGCTGCAGACTCGCGGGTCTGCTCCGCTAGGTGGGCTCTTGCCCAGCCAATTGGGCTCCGCCCCACGCTGCATCCCTCAACTTGCCTGCTGGACCAATGGCAACAAAGGACTAGTCCCGCCCCTTCTATTCTCCTGAGGCCAATCGCTTTCTACCCGGGAGCCATTCAAGTAGCCCCGCCCCTCTCGTGCGGCAAAGCTGGAGCCAAAGTTTATTCCACTGCTCGATTGCTCCTGGCGATGGCTAGGCTTTGACTGGGTTACCCCATCCCCAACCCCGACACGAAGTTACAATGACTTAGAAGCTACAACTTACCTGGTCTGCCGATCCCCGTGCGACCTATTTCCGTTGAGCAAAACGAGTATAAATAAGCTGACGAAGAGGTACTGCTGTCCACCCTTAGGCAGGACTGCTGAGAAATATATACTGTTTGGCCAGAATTTACACATCGCAGGTCCAGAAGAACCTCAAAGGTCATCCGCTGACTCTATCCCCGTACTGGTTTTTTTTGGGGGGGGGGATTTTAGGGGTGGGCGTGTGTGCGCGCGCGCGTGCGCGTGTCCCATGTACAGGGTCCCTGCCCTCTAAGCTGGACAACTTCAGTGACTCACAGGCTCTTTGGACCACGGCTTGGTTCTCTGCCTCATAATTTGAGGTTGAGTGAAACCGACCCCCTGGTAACTTCTGCCCTCTCGAGGCCAAGCAAAGCCAGCTTTGCTCCTCTTCCCATGGTGGTCCAACAATCTGAAGATAAATCTTCTGGCCCCATGGTTCTTCCAGGCTCTGTTATTCCAAAGACCTGGGTACAGGAATTTTCTTCCTTGCTGAGTGAAGGGAAGCAGAGTTTGCCACCTCAAGATATGCCAATTTTTGGCTATTGATTACTTTAAGCTGGTTATTTTTAAGAGATAAAAGACTCAAGAAGAGCCTTTTACCTGTGTGAAGGAATCCAGATAGAAAATTCTGCTTATAGGAATGGAGCTATCACCTTAGCATGATATAAACTAAGTGTGGCAGACACAGAGGAACCTAGCAAACTTTGTTTGTAGACTCTCCCTTGTGTCTCATTGTTTCTGGAGGGCCTGGCAAGAATGTTTACCAAATGTTTGCTCTTTCTCATCTACCTGTGAATTGCCCACTTTCCCTTTGAAGTCTCAGACCCCTGCCTCCCGCTCCTTAGTCCAGACTGGTATATCAACCTCAACTGCCCAGTTTGTTCTGAGATCCCATATTCTTAGGGAACTCATATATGTACATACATAATAAATTTGATTATTCTCTTCTGTTAATCTGCCACATGTTAATTTGATTATTAGACCAGCCAAACAAACTTAGAAAAGTAGAAGGAAAATTATTTTTCCTCCCCCACCTGAGCATCATTAAATAATATTCAAACACATTCCATTAAGTTTGGTAATTGAAACGACTGGTTTGAATGCCAGAGGTTATGGCCCTTTTCCTTTATGTTTAGTTTAACTTACAAAAATCCAACTTGTCAAAGTGTTCTGTATGTGTGTGAGTATGTGTTTATTGTGTGCGTGTGTGCTGGGTTCTTTTTTCTTTTTATTTTTTCTTTTTAAGATTAGGATAAACCAAACCAACACATTATACACCTCAAATTTACACAATGTTATTTGTTAATTATATCTTAAGGAAAAATATATAAGCAATAAGATCAGGATAGCAATTTGTACCATACCTTAGGCATTAAAGTTTCTGGATCTAGAGAGAGAACACACGAACAGAACTGTATGTTGTAAAAATGAATCAATTGGAATCGCACAATGACAGAACTTCAGTGTTAGAAGGGATTTTAAAGTTAATTTAATCAAAACCCACCCTAGATGCTTATAACTACTGCATGGGCAGTTTTTCAGGTTCTATACAAAGTTCTTAGCTCCCTGGCCTCTGAAAGAAGGCTTTGTTCTTCCTGTTAAGATACATGGCTCTATATGGCTAAGTGATTTGAGGGGCATCAAGAATGAGTCTTTGTCCAATTTTTTTCCTATCGGGTTAAATGTGTCTTCAGGACCTCTTCTTTCAAAATGAAAATCCCAAAAACAGAGGGAGGAAACCCTTTGACATCTCTCTTAGCAATATTTTTTTTGACATGTCTCCTTGGGCAAGGGAAACAAAAGAAAAAATAAATGGGACTACGTCAAACTAAAAAGTTTTTGCACAATGAAGAAAATCATCAACAAAATGAAAAGACAATCTACTAAATAGGAGGAGATATTCACCAGTGTTACATCTGATAAGGGATTAATATCCAAACTCTATAAAGAATTCATACAACTTAACACCGAAAAAAAAAACCAAACAAACCTACAAACAATCCAATTAAAAAATGGGCAGAGAATCTAAAGAGACATTTCTCCAAAGAGGGCATGCAGATGGCCAATAGACATATGAACAGATGCTCAACATCACTAATCATCAGGAAAATGCAAATTAAAACCACAATGAGATATTACCTCACACCTGTCAAAATGGCTATCATCAATAAATCAACAAACAAGTGTTGGTGAGGATATGGAGAAAAGGAAACCCTCATGCACTGTTGGTGGGATTGTAAATTGGTGCAGCAACTATAGACAACAGTATGGAGGTTCTTCAAAAAACTAAAGAGAACTACCATATTACCCAGCAATTCACTTCTAGGTATTTATCCAAAGACATCCAAAACACTAATTAAAAAAGATATACATAGCCGTATGTTCATTGCAGCATTATTTACAATAGCCAAGGTATAAAAGTAACATAAGCATCTGTCGATAGACAAATGGATAAAGAAGAACTGGTACATATGCACAGTGGAATATTACTCAGCCATAAAAAAAATAAAATCTTGCCATTTGCGACAACATGAATAAACCTAAAGGCTATTATGCCTAATGAAATCAGTCAGACAGCAAAAGACAACTACCATATAATTTCACTTACATGTGAGATCTAAAAAATAAATAAATAAATAAATAAATAAATAAATAAATAAATAAGCAGCCAAAACAGAAATAAACTCATAGATACAGAGAATAAATTAATGGTTGCCAGATGGGAGGGGGCTGGGGGATGGATGAAAAGGGCTAAAGGAATTAAGAAGTACGAAGTTGTACTTATAAAAATGGTCAAGGGGGTGTAAAGTATAGCACAGGGAATATAGTCAATAATATTATAATAACTATGTACAGTGCTAGAAAGGTACTAGACTTATCAGGGTGATCACTTTGTGAGTTATATAGATGTCCAATCACTATGCTGTACGCTTGAAGCTAATAAAATAGTGTATGCAAACTATAATTGAAAAAATTTAAAATATTATTAAATAACGTTACTTTTCAATTACAGTTGACATACAATATTATATTAGTTTCAGGTGTACAACACAGTGATTAGACATCCATATAACTCACTAAGCGATCACCCCAATAAATCTAGTATCCCTCTGACACCATAGTTGTTACAATATTATTTACTATATTCCTTATTCTGTACTTTCTATCTCCATGACTATTTTGTAATTATCAATTTGTACCTCTTATTCCCTTCCCCCTTTTTCACTGACCCCCCCAACACCCCTCCCATCTGGCAACCCTCAAAATGTTCCCTGTATCTATGAGTTTGTTCCATTTTTTGTTGTTGTTGTTAATTTTGTTCTTTATATTCCACATGTACATGAAATCATATGGCATTTGTCTTTATCTGATTTATTCCCCTCTGCACAATACTCTCTAGGTCCATCATGAAATATCTTTTTCCATCCCTTTACTTTTAGTCTGTATGTGTCTTTTAATCTGAAGTAAGTCTCTTATAGGCAGCATATGTAGGAGTCTTGCTTTCTTATTCACTCAGCCACCCTATCTTTTTGATTGGAGCACTTAATTCTTTTTCATTTGAACTACTTGTTGATAGATATGTCATTATTGCCATTTTTTATTCACATTTTTGATATGTATTTTTTTCTTCTTCTTTAATAAGTCCCTCCAACATTTCCTGTAATACTGGCTTGGTGGTGATGAACTCCTTTAGCTTTTTCTGGGAAACTCTTTATCTGTCCTTCTATTCTAAATGATAGCTTTGCTGGGTGGAATAATCTTGGTTATAGTTCCCTGCTTTTCATCACCTTGACTATTTTGTGCCAAGCCCTTCTGGCTTGCAAAGTTTCTGTTGAGAAATCAGTTGACAGTCTTATGGAGCTCCCTTATAGGTAATTAATTGTTTTTCTCTTGCTGCTTTTAAAATTCTCTCTTTGTCTTTAATTTTTGGCATTTCAATGATGATGTGTCTTGGTGTGAGCCTTTTTGGGTTCATCTTGTTTGGGACTCTCTGAACTTCCAGGATTGTATGTCTATTTCCTTCACAAGTTTAGGGAAGTTTTCTGTCATTATTTCTTCAAATAGGTTTTCAATTTCTGCTCTGTCTCTTCTCCTTCTGGTATCCCGGTGATACAAATGTTGTTAAGCTTGATGTTGTCCCAGAGGCTCCTCAGACTATCTTCATTCATTTTGGGGGGGCGGGGAATTCTTTTTTCTTGTTGCTATTCTGATTGGGTGTCCTCGGCTACCCCATCCTCTATGTCACTGATTCAATCCTCCATTTCATCTACTCTGTTGATTCCCTCTAATGTACTCTTCATCTCAGATATTCATCTTCATTTCTGACTGGCTCCCTTTTATATTTTTCATCTCCATTTTTATGTTTTCTATCTCTTTTTAAAAGTCTTCGCTGACTTCTACTTTTCCCCTAAGTTCATTGAGCATCCTTGCAGTGTTTTGAACTCTGCATCTGATATATTGCTTGTCTCCATTTTGTTTAGCTCTTTTTCTAGAGCTTTGTTTTTTTTCTTGCACATGGGATATGCTTCTTTGTTTCCCCATTTTGTCTGCTTCTTGCACATGGGATATGCTTCTTTGTTTCCCCATTTTGTCTGCTTCCCTGTGTCTGTTTCTATGTATTAGGTATGGCTCCTAAGTCTCCTGGTTTTAGTAGAGTGAACTTACATATTAAGTGTCCTGTGGGTCCCAGTGGCACAGTCTTCCCTGGTCACCTGAGTGAGGTACTCAAGGTGTGTCCTTTGTGTGGGTTGTGTGTGCTCTCCTGTTGTAACTGAGCCTTGGTTGTTGTTTGCCTGTCAAGAGGAGGGATTGACTCTCAGGCCGATTGGTTGTGAGGATTGACCAATGAGGAGCAGATCCGACACAGCAGGATTGATTCGCTTTGACAGGGCTCTGATGCCTTCCCGCTCTGCCCTTCGGGTGTGTCCTCCTCAGATGCAGCCCTGGGTGGTGCTCTGGCTCCAGTCAAAGCTGGCTGCTGGGTGTGCTGGACCAAGGGCCTCCTGGGAAGGTTCCAGCTACAGACCAAGTCTAGCCACAGCCTGTGCACTTTCTGGGGCCACCTGGTAAGAGTCACCAAACAATCCACATATTGCTGCCACCTGTGCTGGGGTTATAGTCTCCTTGAGAAGCCACGCCAGGAAACAACACCGGCTGCTGTTAGTGCCGGGCTTGGGGCTGCTGAGCACACCAAGGCCAGACTTTGCTTTTTTGGGTTTTGTGAGCCTTTGAAAGATTTTAGGAAAGTCTGTAGCAAGAGCCAAGGTAGGACATTGGTATGGAATAAACCACTGGAGGCAGCTTGTGTGGGCCCACCACATGGGAAAAGCAGAGTCTCAAAGAATCACCTGGGTGGAGCTACTTGTGTTATCCAGGTTGATGGTGACCTTCAGCAAGTAAGGCTGGCCATGGGCCCTTTAGGAGGACCTTTAGAGGCAAGTCTTCAACTTGCCACAGCCCTCCATCTCACTCAGCCACAAATCTACTGGTTTTCACAGCCAGAGACTATGTGGACTTCTCTTCCCAGCACTGGAACCCTGGGCTGGGGAGCCCAGTGTGCAGCCAGGACCCCTTGCTCCTTGGGTGGGGGAGGGAGCTCTGTAGCCAAGATAATCCTCCCGATTCTCGATCGATTCTTGATCGCCCCACACAGTTGTTTTAGGACCGGGCCATTTTGTGTCTCTGACCCTCCTTCCAGTTTGAAATGACCTCTTTTGTTTGTCCCTAGTTGTAGGGCTTTTGTTCAGCCAGCCCTCAGACAATTCCCAGTGATGGTTGCTCAGTAGCTTCATTATAATCTTGGCATGGTTGCAAGCGGAGGTGTGCGCAGCCTCTACCTTCTACACCATCTTGACCAGTCCCCTCAGAATTAACTTTTTAAAAAATGCAAATCTCACTGGGAAGAGCCACATGCTAACATTTACTAGCTATTAACACTTCGATAAGGAAAACAGTATAGATAATTTTTTTTTAATTTAAGGTACGTGTATCAAATTGCAGTTTTTAAAGTGTTTTCACTTATTTAGTCGTTTTCGATCCTCATAGTAACCTGAGTATATATCTTGATTTCCATTTTCCAGGGGAGGAAGCTAAGACTCATCTAGGTTAAATCATTCCTCAGGGTATTTGAATTCCAGTTCTGTCATTAACCTTGGGCAAGTGACCATGATACCGTAGGCCTCAGTTTCCCCATCAATAAAATCAAATCAGATGCTTCCAAAGATTCCTTTCAGCTCTGTCTATAATCCCTCTACTCTTTTTGGCTGAGATCAGGGCGCTGGGGGCTAGAGTATTTTCATGGTAGCTGGAAATAATTTGGGCACTAAGGTACTTTTTTGAAAGGACAAGCTCTGGTAGAAAGCCCAAGGAGACAACAGGAGAGCAGTGAATATTACAAGGAAGAAAATCTAAGAAAGGAAAGACAAGAAGCCCTGAACTCCAAACTTACCAATTCCCTAGGTCTATAATATAACCACTTCAATTCAAATTTTGAACTAAAAATTCCAATTCACTTTCTTTAATGATTAAAGAATCTTCCATGTAAACCTTAATTAAAGTCTGTTTGGCAAAGTATTTTATCATATTCAGACAATAAATACCACAATTAATTACATAAGGAAATTTTTTGCACATCCCCACTTATTCCATATAGCAAAAGGGA
This sequence comes from Pteropus vampyrus, assembly GCF_000151845.1. NCBI lineage: Eukaryota > Metazoa > Chordata > Mammalia > Chiroptera > Pteropodidae > Pteropus > Pteropus vampyrus. The sequence goes on from NW_011889171.1 coordinate 2,168,784, forward strand.
AGATAAGAAATTGCAGCCTGAGGAAGTCATTTGGAGGGAAAAACCAACAGGCAAATGGATATATTCTAATACATTATGCAAATCCTGTGGTGACACACTCCCTGCTCTAACTCATTCATTTGCTGGAGGAGCACTGAGAGACAACTAATTTAATGACTCCATACTTTTTTAATTTTACTAAGCAAATACAAGTTTTATGCCTAATGTAAAAGGAATTTAAGATGCCAAGTGAAAAGTGGTGATCTTTAAACTGGTTGCCAAGAACCTGAAAGCTAATTCCTAAGGTGATAAGCCCACTTAATAGTCTGTTTTTTTTTGGAGTGATTAAAAACATGTTTAATTGCAATAGAATCATTTTGGCTTACAGACATCTAATAGTTTTTTTCAGTAAATGGCTCTAAAGTCAGAAGAAATAACACAATCTACTTAACTGAGTTATTATAAGGGTTAATTAATTGATTTTAAAGGGTTTCAGAAGTTTTATAAAATAGCGACCTGGCAATCAGGAAACAACTTATATTTAGCTTAGGCTCTGTCTTCAGAAACTATGTGGCTTATAGTGATTTATTTCACTTCTCAAGGGCTCAGTTTCTCCATCTGTAACATTAAGGGGAATTGGACTAGAGAATCTCTATTCTTTGCATCTAACATTCTAATGCTCTACTCACCATTATTATATCCTTTTTTAGTAACTTAAAACAGCAACAATTTACTTTTGGCTTTCCTAAAATTGGGTTCCTGGAAAATTTTCCAAAATGTTCTGCTGTTTTCCAGACACAGTCACTTAAGCATACTGACCCCAACAAAACCATCTAAATATTAATATGTAAAATATAAAACACATATAGAAAGAAGGAAAAAATAGAATCTAGATTTTCACAGTCATGAACAAGTAAACGAAAGCCATTTCTTAGTAATTTCAGACCCATACTTTCCTCTTCCCGTTTTTTCCATGCTTTTCTTTTCCAAGGATTTTTATCACTCTGCCTCCTCCCTAAAATGAATCTGGGGCTATTTCTAAAAGGAATTAAGACGAGATGCTTTAAAAGAAAAATGACATTATATGGAGAGGAGTACAAAATAGTATGTACAATATAATTTCAACTGGGCTAGAAAACAGTGCATATACTAAAGATTAGATTGCCTACCAAAAGGTTAACAGGCTATATTTTAGCTGCAGGATTGAGGGTTAGATTTTCTCCTGCACTCTAGTTTTTTTATTTACATTTTATTTACATTTTTTATTTACATAGGACATTTTTATTTACAATGCCTGAGCATGTATTATGTTTAGAATATGAATATATATATCTTTAGCAAAAGGAACAGGGGTGACTTGTTATTACAGACAGCATAGAGTAGTGGTTCAAATAGTACAGTCGCATTGCCTGAGTTTGACTCAAGGAGGACTTACCAAGTGTGAACTTGGCCAAGTTATTTAACCCCTCTGAGACTTAGTTTCCCACCTATAAGATGGCCATAATACTAATAAAGGACCTATCTCATAGAGTTATTTTCAAGATTAAATGAACTACTCCATTTAAGTGCTTAGAACATTTTAAGCACTCAATATTAGCCACTATTTACAATATTGAACATTTATTGTAAATATAATATATGCATGTTATTAAAAAAAACAGTACAGAGGATTTTAAAATAAAAAGTAAAATGAAGAAGTATGACTAGTTTTTCCCCTCTTTAACCCCAGCCTTATTCCTAGAATTAACCACGTTAACAGCTTCTTATGCTTCCTTCCAGAAATTTAAAGGCAAATGCAAACATGTATCTTTTAAACATACAAAATGCACCCACACAGAATCATAATATACATATACCTTTTCACCTTGTTTTTTCACTTAATGATCCCTCTTGAAGATCTTTCCCTAGCAGAACATCCAGATTTATTCATTTTTTTTTATTGTGGTAAAAAACACAGAACATAAAATTGATCATTTTAGCCATTTTTAAGTGTACAGTTCAAAAATGCTAAGTATATTCACATTGGTGTGAAATAGATCTCCAGAACTTTTTTGTCTGGCAACTCTGAAACTCCATAGTTTCCCTTTAACAACTTCCTTTTTTCCTCCACCCTATCCTCTGGTGCCAGCATTCTGCTTTCTTTCTCTATGAATTTAACTAATTTAGATATCTCATATGTAAATGGAATCATACAGTATTTGTCTTTCGACTGGTTTATTTTACATAGCATAATGTCCTCGTGTTTCATCCACATTGTAGTATGTGACAGAATTTCTTTCTTTTTTAAAGCTAAATAATATTTCATCATATTTATTTATCCATTTTTTATCCATTATCATATTGTATTTATCCATTCATCCATCGGTGGACATTTAGGTTGCTTCCACCTCCCAGCTATTGTGAATACTGCTGCTATGAACATGGGTGTACACATCTCTTTGAGAGCCTTCTTTCAGTTCTTTTGGATATAGGCCCAGAAGTGGTACTGCTAGATCATATAGTAGCTCTTTTATTTTTTTAAAGGAACTGCTATACTGTTTTCCACAGCAGCTGCACGATTTTACATTTTCACGAAATGTGTACAAGTGTTACAATTTCTCCACATCCTGGCCAACACTTGTTTGTTGCTTTATAGTTCCCACCCTAATGGGTGTGAGCGATTTACTCCTCATTTTTAGCAGCTACGCAGGGTTTCATGTTATGGAGTTTGGTCTTCAGGTATTTCAAATAATGCTGTAATGAACATTCATGTATAAATATATGTATATAAATGTTGAGTACATTTCAGTAGAAGGATTGCCAAGAAAAAGAGTATATGCATTTTTGGTAACTTGTAAAATAATTTCATGCTTACACAAAAGTTGTAAGAACATTCATATTTCTTTCACCCAGTAAGCACGAATGTAATTTGATTGATCATTTCCTTTCAATATATATGCATATTCCTTTTTCCTGAATTATTTGAAAGTAAATTTATATATTATATTTATTTGTTTGTTTGTTTGTTTGTTTGTTTTTATGGTGACATTGGTTAATGAAATCGAATAAGTTTCACCTGTAGTAAAACATATATATATATATGTTTATATATATACATATATACATATATATGTATATACATAAACACACACAGACACACACACTGTGAATTCACCTCCAATGGTTAGATTTCTTTCTGTCACCACATATTTGATCCCACTTACTCCATCTACCTCCGCCTCCCCCCGATCCCCGACCCCCTCCCCTCTGGTAACCACTAGTCTATTCTCCAGTCAATGAGTCTCTGTTTGCCCTGTTCATTTGTTGTTTTTAGGTTTATATCCCACATATAAGTGATATCATGTGATTTTCAACTTTTTCTATCTGGCTCATTTCGCTTAGCATGATTTTCTCGAGGTCCATCCATGTTGCAAATGGCAGTATTTCATCTCTTCTTACGGCTGAGTACGATTCCGTTGTATATGTACCACTGCTTCTTTAGCCAAAACTCTATCGTAGGACATTTTGGTTGCTTCCATGTCCTGGCCACCAATGAATAATGCTACTATTAACATCAGTGTGCAAATATCTTTTCGGATATGAGTTTCAAGTCGCTGGGGTAAATACCCAGTAGACGGATTGCTGGATCATATGGTAAATCAATCCGTACTTTTTTGAGGAACCTCCATACTGTTTTCCACAGTGGTTTTAACAATTTGCAGATCCACCAGCAGTGCATGAGGGCTCCCTTTTCTTCGCATCCTATCCAGCATTTGTTATTAATTGTCCAGTTGATTATAGCTATTCTAACAGGTGTGAGGTGGTATCTCACTGTGGTTTTGATTTCCATTTCCCTAATAGCTAGTGATGTTGAGCATCTGTCAATATATGTTGGCCATTTGTATGTCCTCTAGGGAGAAGTGTCTGCTCAGGTCACTGCCCATTTTTTGATTGGATCATTTGTATTTTTGTTGTTATTGAGTCATATGAGTTCTTCGTATATTTTGTATATTAGGCCCTTATCAGAGGCATTGCTTGCAAATATATTTTGCAATTCACATGGTTATCTCTAACTTATTGACAGTTTCTTTTGCTGAGCAGAAGCTTTTTAGTTTGATGTAGTCCCATTCATTTATTTTTGCTTTTACTTCCCTTGCCTTTGAAGTCAAATTCATATAATCCTCTTTAAGTCCAAGGACCTTGAGTTTAGTTCCTATGTATTCTTCTATGCATTTTATTGTTTCAGGTCTTATATTTAGGTCCTTAATCTATTTTGAGTTAATTTTGGTGTGTGCTGATAGACAACAGTCTAGTTTCATTCTTTTGCAGAAGGCTTTCCAGTTTTCCCAGCACCATTTATTGAAGAGGCATTCCTTTCTCTACTGTATGTTTTTCGCTTTTTTCATGAAAATTATTTACCCATATAAATATGAGTTTACTTCTGGTCTCTTGATTCTGTTCCACTGGTCCGTGTGTCTGTTTGGCTGCCAATACCATGCCGTTTTGATTACTGTATTTTGTAGTATAATTTGAAGTTGGGCAGAAAGATGCCTCCAGCCTCATTCTTTTTCCTCAGGATGGATTTGGCAATTCAGAGTTTTTTGTGCTTCCATACAAATCTGGTGATTTTTCGTTCTATTTCTTTAAAAAATGCCGATGAGATTTGATGACAATTGCATTAAATCTGTATACTGCTTTAAGTAATATGGTCATTTTAACTATGTTGATTCTTCCAATCCAAGAACATGGAATATCATATCTTTCTATTTCTTTGTATCTTCTTCGATTTCTTTTAACAACATCTTATACTTTTCATTATATAGGTCCTTCACATGTTTTGTTAGAATTATATCTAGGTATTTTGCTCTTTTTGTTGCAATTGAAAAAGGAATTATTTTTTCCACTTCTTTTTCTGCACTTTGTTATTAGAGTATAGGAACGCTATGGATTTTTGAATGTTGCTTTTGTATCCAGAGACTTTACTGTATTTGCTTATTATTTCTAGTAGTGTTCTTATGGAGTCTTTAGGGTTTTCTATATAGAGAATCATGTCATCTGCAAATAGTGACAGTTTGACTTCTTCATTTCCTATTTGGATGCCTTTTATATATTTCTCTTGTGTGACTGCACTTGCTAGGACCTCCAATGTTATATTGAATAATAGTGGCGATACTGGAGAGCCTTGTCTTGTTCGTGATCTTAGAGGAAAGGTTTTTAATTTTTCACCATTAAGTATAATGTTGGCTGAGGGTTTGTCATAGATGGCCTTTATTACGCTAAGGTACTTTCTTTCTATACTGATTTTGTTAAGTGTTTTAATCATAAATGGATGCTGTATCTTGTTGAATGCTTTTTCTGCATCTATTGATATGATCATATGATTCTTCTTTTTTAATTTGTTTATGTGGTGTATCACATTATTCGAGTTGGATATGTTGAACCATCCCTGTGCCCCTGAGATGAAGCCCACTTGATCGTGGTGTATAATCTTTTTAATATGTCGCTGTATTCGGTTCGCTGGTATCTTATTTAGAATTTTTGCATCTGTGTTCATGAGAGATATTGGTCTGTAGTTTTCTTTTTTTGTGTTACCTTTACCAGGTTTTGGTATCAGAATAATACTGGCCTCATAAAATGAGTTGGGAAGTTTTGCCACCTCTTTGATGTTTTGGAAGAGTTTGAGGAGAATGGGCATTTAATCTTTGAATGTTTGGTAGAATTCACTGGTGAAGCCATCTGGTCCTGGACTTTTACTTTTTCATAGGTTTTTGATGATTGTTTCAATTTCCATACTGCTGATCAGTCTATTTAGATGTTCCAGTTCTTCTTGATTCGCTCTGGGAAGGTTGTTTATTCCTAAGAACTTGTCCATTTCTTCTAGGTTATTAAATTTGGTGTTATATACATTTTCATAATATTCTTGTATGATCCTTTGTATTTCTACAGTGTCTGTCATCATTTCCCCTCTTTTAGTCCTGATTTTGCTTATCTGTGTCCTTTCTCTTTTTTCTTTAGTGAGTCTAGCCAGGGGTTTGTCAACTTTATTAACCTTCTCAAAGAACCAGCTCTTTGTTGCATTTATTTTTTTATTGTTTTTGTTTGTTTGTTTTGTTTTCAATTTCTTTTATTGCTGCTCTAATTTTAATTATTTCTTTCCTTCTGCTGACTTTAGGCTTCATTTGTTCTTCCTTTTCTAGTTTTTTAAGATGAAGCGTTAGGTTGTTTATTTGGGCTCATTTCAGTTTTTGGAGGTAGGCCTGTAATGAAATGAACTTTCCTCTTATGACCGCTTTTCTCGTGTCCTAAAAGTTTTGATATGTTGTACTATCATTATCATTTGTTTCTAAGTATCTCTTGATCCTTCTTTCTATTTCTTCTCTGACCCAGTCGTTCTTCAGTAGTATTTTGTTTAATCTCCATGTATTTGTGGTTTTTCCTACTTTCTTTATACAGTTGACCTCTAGTTTAAATCATTATGATCAGATAATATTGTTGGTATGATTTCAACCCTCTTATATTTGTTGAGGCTATCTCTGTGTCTCAGTATGTAGTCATTTCTTGAGAATGTTCCATGTGCACTAGAAAAGAATGTATAAACAGCTGTTTTGGGATGGAAGGCTCTGTAAATGTCAATTACGTCCAGTTGGTCTAATGTGTCATTTAAGGATGTTATTACTTTATTGATTTTCTTTTTGTATGATCTGTCCACATCCGACAGTGGGGTATTTAGGTCCTCTACTACAATAGTGTTTTGATTTGTTTCTCCCTTTGGTTCTGTTAGTAATTGCTTTACATATTTCAGGGCTCCCTGATTGGGAGCATAGATATTAAGAAGTGTTATGTCTTCTTGATGAATGATCTCCTTTATCATTATAAAGTATCCCTTAGTACCTTTCTTTACCTTTATGATTTTGAAGTCTATTTCATCCAATATTAGTACCGGTACTCCTGCTTTTCTCTGAATGTCATTTGCCTGAAATATCATTTTCTACCCTTTCACTTTGAGTCTATATTTGTCTTTGGAGCTGAGATGTGTCTCCTGGAGGCAGTATATGGTTAGGTTTTGTATTTTGATTCATTCTGCAACTCTGTGCCTTTTAATTGGTGAGTTCAGTCCATTTACATTTAGGGTGATTATTGAAATATGAGGTCTTCTTACAGCAATTTTATCTTTTGCTTTCTGGTAGCTCAGTGTTTCTATTGCTTCCTTGTCCTTCTTTTACTGTTTCTTTTATTTTGGTTGAGTTTTGTGGATTTTCCCTCTGTTCCTTCTTGTTTTCTGTAATATATGTCTGTTCTGAATCTTTGGTGTGTCGTTACCATTACGAATATGTAAAGGATAGCTATATATATACAGTCATGCATTATCTTCTGCACGTGCCTTATCTCCATTCCTGTTTGCAAATTTGCATCTTCAAATCTTCACCTTTTCATTCATTGTTATCTCAATTTGTCCTTATATATGCTGAACGTTCATTACTATCTTGCTATAGCAAATCTCTTATTGTTTAAGCTTATAATGCCCTGTTCTTAGTAAGGGTTGCACTCTTCTGCTTCTATTTGCCTGATAGTCGCCTTACTCCTAATTATGTTCTCTTTTTTTTGTCATTTTGTTTTAGTTGAGCTGACCCCTTGCAGTATTGTCTGAAATGCAGCCCTAATAGTGGTGAACTCCTTCAATTTTCGTATGTCTGAAAAGGTTTTAATTTCTCCTTCCTATTTAAGGGAGAGCTTAGTGAAAGGATGGAAAATGATATTTCAAGCAAATGGAATTCAGAGGAAAGCAGGAGTAGCAGTACTAATATCAGATGAAATAGACTTCAAAATAAAAAAGTTAAAGAAAGATACTGAGGGACACTTCAGAATGATAAAGGGAATCATGCATCAAGAAGACATAACACTTCTTAATATCTATGCTCCCAATCAGGGAGCCCTGAAATATGTAAAACAATTACTAACACCATAAAGGGAGAAACAGAACAAAACACTATCATGGAAGGGGACCTAAATACTCCACTGATGGATATGGACAGATCATCCAAACAGAAAATCAATAAGAAAATAATATCCTTAAATGACACATTAGACCAACTGGACCTAATTGACATTTACAGAGCTGCTTATACATTCTTTTCCAGTGCACATGGAACATTCTCAAGTATCGACCACATATTGGGCCACAGAGATAGCCTTAACAAATATAAGTGGGTTAAAATCATACCAACTATATTCTCTGATCATAATGCTTTGAATCTAGAGATCAAAAAAAGAAATCAGGAAGAACCACAAATACATGGAGATTAAACAAAATACTACTGAAGAATAACTGGGTCAGAGAAGAAATAAAAAGAGAGATCAAGAGATACATAGAAACGAATGATAATGATAGGATGACATATCAAAACTTTTGGGACACGGCAAAAGCAGTTATAAGGGGAAAGTTCATATCATTATAGGCCTATCTCCAAAAACAAGAATGAGCCCAAATAAACAACCTAACGCTTCATCTTAAAAAACTAGAAAAGGAAGAACAAATGAAGCCTAAAGTCAGCAGAAGGAAAGAAATCATCACAATTAAAGACGAAATAAATGAAATTGAAAACAAAAGATCAATAGAAAAAATAAATGCTACAAAGCTGGTTCTTTGAGGTTAATAAAATTGACAACCCCCTGGCTAGACTCACTAAAGAAAAAAGAGAAAGGACACAAATAAACAAAATCAGGGATGAAAGAGGGGAAATTTCTATAGAAACTGCAGAAATACAAAGGATCATACAAGAATACTATGAAAAATATATAACACCAAATATAATAACCTACAAGAAATGGACCAGTTCTTGGAAAAATACAGCCTTCCTAGACTGAATTAAGACGAACTGGGGCTGGGGTCGGGGGAGGATTCCAGGGAACCATGGCAGAGTGAGAGACGTCCCTAGATCTTTCCCCTTGAAACAACAATAAACTGAACATCTAAAACTCAACAAAAATCACCAAAAATGCACACCAGCATGTCTGAGCATGGGATCTGCACATACGAGCTACCAGAGGTCAGAACCCTGGGTGTAGGGCAGTAGACTGGGAGTAATAAAGAAGCCGTCTCTCACAGGCGCCAGAGCTCCCTGTAGGAGGAGGGGAAGGGGTGAAGGCACGGCAACTTTCCTGAACAACTCTGCCTGGAAGTGCCAGGGCTTGTATGCAGCCGACCTGAGGGCCCTGTCATTAGGGCAGAAAGCGGAGAAGCAGGGTGGGACCACAAAGAAACAACAGATGGTTTTTACCGGCCAGGGTTGCAAAACCAAGGCTGAGCCGCAGCCCCCAACCTCTAACCCAGAGGGCCCCTCTCCTCATACCCCACGAGACCGATCATCGCGGAGCCCCAGGGGAATCTGAGCAAAGGCTGATGAACTGAAGCTACCTCGAACTGAAGCTACCTCTCCAAGCCTCTGGAGCTTCCTGCAGGAGGAGGGGGAGGGCAGAAGAAGCACGAGTTTCTGAGGCGAGTTCTCTGAACAGCTCTGCCTTGGAAAGCTGTGAGCTGTGGCTGGCCAGCTACAGGGCACAGTCATCAGGGCAGAAAGTGGAGAATTGGGACAGGACTGCATAGAACAATAGCTGATTTTTACTGGCCCAGGTCTAATAGAGGCTAAGCTGCAGCCCCCAGCTCCCAGCCCCCGACGCAGAGGGCCCCTCCCCCCATACTCTCTGAAACTGGTCACACCATAACCCCAGGGGAATCTGAACAAATGCTACGGAAACTACTAGGGATCCAAGAGGCTTAGACGCCACCTTCTGGAAACCAAAAGAAGAGTGCCTTTTTTGCAACAGGCTAAAGAGAGACCTTTATTTCATAAATCTTCTTTCTGGAAAAACAACAGAATACACTTCCATTAATGACCAAGGAGAGAAAGTCCATTAAACACCATGAACAACCAAGGTAACAAGGCCTCTCAGAAAGAAAGAGAAAAATCTCCAGAAAATAAGCTTACAGACATAGAAATATGCTACTTAAATGACAGCGAGTTCAGGATGGTACTTCTGAAAAAAATCAATGAGATCCAAAACAAATCATATCAACAATTTCAGGAATTGAAAAAAGCAAATAGATGAGCAGAGCAAGTAGATTGAAACCTTCAAAAGGAACCAAATAGAACTTCTGGAGATGAAGAACACACTGTAAGAGTTGAAAACTGAAATAGCAAGCCTGGGAAATAAAGTCGACCAAATAGAGAAAAGGATCAGTAATATCAAAGACAAAAATCTAGAAATAAATCATAAGGAAGAAGAGAAAACTCGAAGAATGAAAAATAATTAAAGAGAATTTCAAGAACTAGCTGATACCATCAGGTAATACCAACGGGAATTACTGAAGATGAGGAAAAGGAGTGAGGACTAGAAAGCATTTTCAGACAAATAGTTGATGAGAATTTCCCAAATATCAGGAATGAGCTGGAGCTTGGAATTCAAGAAGTGAACAGAACGCCCAATTACCTCAATTCAAAAAGGCCTTCGCTAAGACACATCGTATTAAAGTAATCGAAAATCAATGACAAAAAATAGAATTCTCAAGGCAGCCAGGGAAAAGAAGATGGTAACTTATAAAGGAAAACCCATTAGATTATCCTTGAACTTCTCAGCACAGACTTTACAAGCCAGAAAGGAATAGAACCAAATATTTAAACTATTAAGTGAAAGGAACTATCAGCCTAAAATAATGTATCCAGCTAAGATCGCCTTTAGATATAAAGGCAAAATTAAGACATTTCCAGACATGCAAAATTTGAGGGAATTCTTCACTACGAGGCCTGCACTACAGAAAATTCTGAAAGAAGTCAGCTCACCTAAAACAAAATAACAAAAACAACAAAAATACATAATTTGGAATAAATAGAAATTCAGGCAAATAGAAGCAGAGGAGTGCAACCCTTATTAAGAGCAGGGCATTATAGCTTAAATAATAAGAAGTGAATTTTTATAACAAGATAGTAATGAACGTTCAGTATACATAGGGACAAATTGAGACAACAATGATTGAAAAGGTGAGGATTCAAAGATGCAAATTCGCAAAGGGGAATGGAGATAAGACACGTGTAGAAGAAAATAGACGACTGTATATATATAAGTATCCTTTACATATTTATAATGGTAACTGCACACCAAAGATTCTGAAATATATAACTGAAATATATAACATGAAAGAAGAAGAACCAGAGGCAAAACCCACAAAAGCCAACCAAAATAACGAAAACCGAAACACATGGACAAGGAAGCAATGGAAATGCCAAGCTATCAGAAAGAAAAAGATAAAATGGCTATAAGAAGACCTCATATTTCAATAATTACTCTAAATCAAAATGGACTTAACTCACCAATAAAAGGGCACAGAGTTGCTGAATGGATCAAAAAAACAAAACCCAACCATACGCTGACTCCAGGAGACACATCTCAGTTCCAAAGACAAATACAGACTCAAAGTTAAAGGGTGGAAAATGATATTCCAAGCAAATGACATTCAGAGAAAAGCAAGAGCAGCAGTGCTAATATCTGATGAAATAGACTTAAAAATCAAAAAGGTAAAGAAAGATACTGACAGATACTTCATAATGATAAAGGGAATCATGCACCAAGAAGACATAACACTTCTTAATATCTATGCTCCCAATCAGGGAGCCTTGAAATATGTAAAGCAATTACTAACAGAACTAAAGGGAGAAACAAACCAAAACACTATCGTAGTAGGGGACCTAAATACTCCACTGTCAGATATGGACAGATGATCCAAACGGAAAATCAATAAAGAAATAACATCCTTAAATGACACATTAGACCAACTGGACATAATTGACATTTACAGAGCCTTCCATCCCAATACAGCTGCTTATGCATTGTTCTCTAGTGCACATGAAATATTCTCAAGAATCAACCACATAGTGAGAAAAGGACCTCAACAAATATGAGAGGATTGATATCATACCAACTATATTCTCTGATCATAATGCTTTGAATCTAGAGATCAGCTGCAAAAGTAAATCAGGAAGAACCACAAATACATGGAGATTAAACGACATACTACTGAAGAATAACTGGGTCAGAGAAAAAATAAAAACAGAGATCAAGTGATACATAGAAATAAATGATAATGATAGTACAACATATCAAAACTTTCGGGACACAGCAAAAGCGGTCATAAGAGGAGAGTTCTTATCATTACAGGCCTATCTCCAAAAACAAGAACAAGCCCAAATACACAACCTAACACTTCATCTTAAAAAACTAGAAAAGGAAGAACAAATGAAGCCTAAAGTCAGCAGAAGGAAAGAAATCATCAAAATTAGAACAGAAATAAATGAAATTGAAAATAAAAGAACAAATAGAAAAAATACATGCAACAAAAAGCTGGTTCTCTGAGAAAGTTAATAAAATCAACAAACCCCTGGCTAGACTCACTAAAGAAAAAAAAGAAAGGACACAAATTAACAAAATCAGGGATGAAAGAGGAGAAATTACAACTGACATTGCAGAAATACAAAGGATCATGACTGAATACTATGAAAAAGTACATAACACCAAATTTAATAAACTAGAAAAAATGGACCAGTACTTAGAAAAATGCAACCTTCCCAGACTGAATCAAGAAGAACCGGAACATCTAAATAGACAAATTAGCAGTATGGAAATTGAAACAACCATCAAAAACTACCAAAAAGTAAAAGTCCACGACCAGATGGCTTCACCAGTGAATTCTGCCTAACATTCAAAAAGATTTAATATCTATTCTCCTCAAACTCTTCCAAAAAAATCGAAGAGAAGGCAATACTTCCCAACTCATTTTATGAGGCCAATATTACTCTGATACCAAACCTGCTAAAGATAACACAAAAAAAGAAAACTACAGACCAATATCTCTCATGAACACAGATGCAGAAATCCTTAAAAAAAGATACTAGTGAACAGAATACAGCAACATATGAAAAAGATTATACACCACGATCAAGTTGGCGTCATCTCAGGGGCACAGGGATGGTTCAACATATGCAAATCAATTAATGTGATAAACCACATAAACAAATTAAAAAAGAAGAATCATATGATCATATCTATAGATGCAGAAAAAGCCTTCGACAAGATACAGCATTCATTTATGATCAAAACACTTAACAAAATTGGTTTAGAAGGTAAATAAACACCTTAACATAATAAAGGCCATCTATGACAAACCCTCAGCCAACATTATACGTAGTGATGAAAAACTAAAACCTTTCCTCTAAGATCACGAACAAGGCAAGGCTGTCCACTATCACCACTGTTATTCGATATAACATTGGAGGTCCTAGCAGGTGCAGTCACACAAGAGAAATATATAAAAGGCATCCAAATAGGAAATGAAGAATTCAAACTGTCACTATTTGTAGATGACACGATTCTCTATATAGAAAACCCTAAAGAGTCCACAAGAACACTACTGAAAATAATAAGCAAATATAGTAAAGTCTCTGGATACAAAATCGACGTTCAAAAATTCATAGCGTTCCTATACTCTAATAACAAAGTGTTAGAAAAAGAAGTGGAAAAAATAATTCCTTTTGCAATTGCAAAAAAAAGAATAAAATACCTAGGAATAAATTTAACGTAACACGTGAAGGAACTATATAATGAAAACTACAAGACCCTATTAAAAGAATTTGAAGCGGATACAAAGAAATGGAAAGATATTCTGTGTTCTTGGATTGGAAGAATCCACATAGTTAAAATGACCATATTACCTAACACATTATACAGATTTTATGCAATCCCCATCAAAATCGCATTGGCTTTTTTTTTTTTTTTTAAAGAAACAGAACAAAAAATCATCCCTGAATTGAATTAAGACCCTGAATTGCCAAAGCCATCCTGAGGAAAAAGAATGAGGCTGGAGTCATCACTCCGCCCAACTTCAAATTATACTACAAAGTGACAATAATCAAAACAGCATGGTATTGGCAGCCAAACAGACACACGGACCAGTGAAACAGAATCGAGAGTCCAAAAGTATACTCATATTTATATGGGCAAATAGTTTTTGACAAAAAAAGTGAAAAACATACAGTGGAGAAAGGAAAGCCTCTTCAATAAATGGTGCTGAGAAAACTGGAAAGCCACCTGCAAAAGAATGAAACTAGACTGTTGTCTATCACCACATACCAAAATTAACTCAAAATGGATTAAGGACCTAAATATAAGACCTGAAACAATAAAATGCATAGAAGAATACATAGGAACTAAACTCAAGGACCTTAGACTTAAAGAGGATTTTATGAGTTTGACTTCAAAGGCAAGGGAACTAAAAGCTAAAATAAATGAATGGGACTACATCAAACTAAAAAGCTTCTGCTCAGCTAAAGAAACCGTCAACAAGGTAAAGAGACAAACATCAGAATAGGAAAATATATTTGCAAGCAATGCCTCCGATAGGGACCTAATATCCAATATACAAAGAACTCTTCTGACTCAATAACAACAACAAAAAAACGACCCAATCAAAAAATGCGCAGTGGACCTGAACAGACACTTCTCCCTAGAGGACATACAAACGGCCAACAAATATATGAAAAGATGTTCAACATCACTAGCTATTAGGAAAATACAAATCAAAACCACAATGAGATACCATCTCATATCTGTTAGAATAGCTATAATCAACAGAACAAGTAATAGCAAATGCTGGAGAAGATACAGAGAAATAGGAACCCTCATACACTGCTGGTAGGACTGCAAATTGGTACAGCCACTATAGAAACAGTATGGAAGTTCCTCAAAAAACTAAGAATTGATCTACCATATGATCCACCAATCCCTCTACTGGGTATTTACCCCAAAGACTTGAAAACCCATATCTGAAAAGATATTTGCACACTGATGTTCATAGCAGCATTATTCATGGTGGCCAGGACATGGAAGCAACCAAAATATCCTACGATAGATGATTGGCTAAAGAAGCTGTGGTACATATATACAATGGAATATTACTCAGCCATAAGAAGAGATGAAATACTGCCATTTGCGACAACATGGATGGACCTCAAGATAATCATGCTAAGCAAAATAAGCCAGACAGAAAAAGTAGAAAATCATATAATATCACTTATATGTGGGATATAATCCTAAAAGCAACAAATGAACAGGACAAACAAACGGAGACTCATGGACATGGACAATGGCGTGGTAGTTACCAGAGCGGATTGGGGAGAGGGAGGTAGACAGGGAGGAATTATTTAAATCATTCATTCAATTAAAATAATTAATTAATTAATTAATTAATTGAAATTAAAATAAAGAAATAAAGTACAGTTCTTTAAAAAAATATATTGGGACACGGAGATTTTTACTCTTACTGAAAAATATAAATAAAAATAAATTGACATATTAAACAAAAAATAACAATATCAAAACCTTCATCAGTAACTTGTTAGGGGCTGATTTTGTTGTTCAGTGGTGAATTTAAGAAAATAGACCATTGAAACAAAATTAATGTCCTTCAATAAGAATTGTTAAGTAAATTGCAGTACGAGGAAATAGTATATAGATGTTAAACAAAAATAAGGCAAATCAATATAAAGAGCGATTTCCAGGGTATATTTTAAGTGGAAACAATACAAACAAGAAAGCAGTGTGAATAATATCCTATCATTTGTGAAATTAGACACATATACACATATTTGCATATGCATAGCATGATAGAATATCTTCAGAGTGATTCACAAAAAATTGGAATAGTGGATGCTTCTGGGAAGAACAAATGTGTGACAAGGGTGGGAAGGAAACTTACTTTTTACTGTCTATCTCTTTATACCATCTAGATTTTTACTATGTATCTTATTGCTTGTTAAAAATATTTTTATATAGTGTTTTACAATTTTTAAAGTATTTTTACATGTATGATTTTATTTATTATATATGCAACCCTAGGTAATAAGTCTTATATCTTTAGAGACTTTCAAACTAGTTTCTGACTCTAACTACTTTTCAGCTTCTCCTCTTTCCACTTCCTGCATGCTCTAGCCACACTTTAGGAAATATTGACCTTCACTTTTTATCTCTTCTGCCATCAGGGCTTCCAGCTCCACTCTCTTACTCCTTTCTAATTAATGTAAGCATTGTGTTCCATAATTACAGAGTTCGTCAGTGAAATCAATAGTTGCTGCTTTCCTTGCAACAATGGACATTTTAGCTCCATCAGTCTCTCTGGAACCCGGCAGCTTCTCTGAGCCAACAAAATTCCCAAGATTATTAAGATGTCCCTTTGCTCTCACTCATTTTCATGTATGCAAGTAAATGAGCAGATTCTCAATTCACGTGATTCATATACCGTACCCATGATTATCTGGAGATAAAATGACTATCGAATGTTTGTTTTTAAGGCTTTTTTGAAGTATAGTTTACACATTACAAAATCCAGCCTTGTATGCATACGATTCTGTGATTTTTAGTAAATACATAGAGTTGTGCAGCCTCAAATGTATTTTTTAATGATGACCTTAAGAACCTAACTGAACATATCCTAGATAAAAGTAGGTTTCTGATATGACTCAGTTTCTCTCTTCTGACCTCAACTCCCAAATCTGTTTCCTGTTCTACTCCTTAATAGAAGACTTTTCATTCTATTGTTCCTTAAAACCATAGCATATCAGAATTAGAAGGGCCCTTAGAAACCAACTAGAGAAGACTGAAATTGAGAGCCACACAGAGTGCTTGATTTTTCTAAGTCATATAACAGATAAATGGCAGTCAGGACTAAAATCCAGGATTCTTGTTGCTAGCCCAGTAAACTTCCCATTATAGCACAGAACCTCTTCTCTTAAGTATGTCCTGGAAATCATTAAAGCAACCATCATCAAGCAATTTGCCCAGCTAAATCTAAAGATTTGATTATGGAGAAAGGACATGGGTTGAGTGGGTCCAGAGAATAGGTAGGAAATAAAAGCTCTTTCTTTCGTGATCCTTCTGGGTGAATTTCTTTCTTAGTATTTGCCTCAATTAACCCAGAAGATAAGTTATTTTTTGTCCAGAGAAAGGCCTTATGGTTACCAGTCAACAGTATCTATCATTATTATTAGTAGTAGTAGTAGTAGTAGTAGTAGTAGTAGTAGTAATAGTAGTAGTATTACTCTTATTATTATTGCATTTTCTCCAGCATATATTAGTATGAAACAGTAGCAGATGAAACCATATAGGCACTGCTTCCTGCTTCTGCCAGAAATAACTCTAAAATTAGTCTCTATTCCCCATGGATTTGAGCCAGGGAAAACAATTTAGTTTCTTCTCTTGCTTTTTAGCAATCAATCTGTAACAATTAAACAACTGGCGATAAAGAGAGAAGGACACTATATATTTTTGTGCGACCAAAACTGAAATTGTTCTCTACCACCAATTACAATGGCACTTGGTGTCACCATAGTAGGAAGGACAAGGCAAACAACAGTTTTGAAGTACTGAATATGACATTCTGAACTTGAGAAAACTCTAAAATATTCAGATTGACATGGAATCACTGTCAACTATTTTTTTCTATTTTTTACTGGAAATCATATTTCTCCCTTAAAAAAATTGTATCTTTTCTCCCAGTAATTCCCATCTAAGAATGTATTCTAAGAAAAAGCAGAGATTTATGTACAAAGATTTTCATCACAATTTTTAATAAGAGTGAAATATTGGAAATAATTAGAAGCTTTTGGAGATGACTAAAATATGATAATTCCATAAAAGGCAATTTTGATGCAACCATTAAAATCACCTTTTCAAATATTTTTAACAGCTTTACTTAGACAGAATTTATATACCATAAATTTCACTGGTTTAAAGTATAAATTCAAAGCTTTTTAGTATATTTATAGACTTGTGTAACTATCATTGTAATCTAATTTTAGAACATTTTAATCACACCCCCCCAAAAAACTTGCACCTATTAGCAGTCACTCTCCATAACCCCAAACTATAAATTAATAATAAAAATACAAATGATTCAGTAGACCACTGGACAACGGGAAAGCAATCACAGAAGAAGACATGCAAATGAATAATATACATATGAAAAGATGTTCAATTTACAAGTGCTAAAGGAAATGGAAATCAGTACAATGAGGTGCTATTTTCTCCCAACAGATAGGCAAAAATGAAAAAGACTGAGAACGTCTGGTACTACTAAAGGTGTGGAGAAACAGTCATTCTCAGACATAGCTGGTAGGAGTATGAATTGTTACAACCTTTTTAAGAAAATAATCTGACACTATTTATTTACTTTTTTTAAAACACATACCACTGGAGCCAGTAACCCCACTTTGGAAGTTTATCTTGTGGAGATTAAAGGACCAGTAAGTAGGTAAGGATATGTATACAAAACTGATTTCTGCAGGTATCATAAATTGCAGAGCAGTGTGTATAGTATGCTCCCATCTTTGGGCCACCCACTGCACTTGGCACAAGAAATGTATGCCCACTTTCAGTCCTCCAAGCAAGGCTATGATTGCAGATAACATTCTCACTCTCCACAGTGAAGCGACTTGCTTTGGGTCTTACACACAGCTACCAAGTGGTAGAGCCAGCATTCACATCCAGGTCCATCTGTCCCTCAAACCAAGATATCTGCCAAGAATGATCATTTTCTGATTAGAATACCTGAAACTCCCTTAGTCGGGGTGGGGCTAATCTCTTGGGACATCTTTTTAAATGCAAAGTGAACTCTTGTCTCAATGAAAGGGGTGGAAGTTTGTGATGCTGGAAATGGGTGAGAGAATAGTTAGTGGGGGAAGGGGTTGTCAGGAACATGTAAAATTTATTTATTCATTTATCTAACAAATATTTATTAACATTTATTACAACAGGCTGTTTAAAGCACTGAGGGATTCATCATTGAATGAAAAAATCTCTGCCTTTTTGGAATTTACGTTGCAGGGGATGAGGTCGACAATTAACCAAATATATATATTTGATGAAGCTGGGAAGGGGGATGGGAGTGTTAGAGGGAGCGTTGCAATTTTAGAAATAGTTGCAAGAAAAGGACTTGTTGAAAAGGAAACTTAAGTAAAGAGCCTAAAGATGTGAGAGAGAAGCCATGCAGATATTTGAGGGAAGAGCACTCTAGCAGAGGGAACAATAAGTGCAAAGGAACTGAGGTAAGAGCCTATCTATCGTGTTCAAGGAGGAGAAAGGAGGCCTGTGGGCTGGGACTTAGGGAGGGAGAGGAAGAGTAGTAGATGATGAGGTTAGAGTGGGATTTGGGAGCCAGACTATGTAGAGGCTTGTGAGCCATAATTTTACCTTATCAGAACAAGATTGGGAGCTACCAGAGAGTTATAAGAAGGGAAGTGACATGATGATCTGAAATAAATTTTAAGAAGGTCACTGTGGCTGCTGTGTTTAAAATTACCTGAAGAGAGGCAAGGATGAAAAAAGGAAGACCAAATAGGAGGCTAATGCAGTGATTAAGGAGAAAGGTAATGGTGGCTTAGATCAAGGTGCTAGCAGTGGAGATATAAGAAGTGGTTAGGTTCTGAATATATGTTGCAGATAGAGTCAACGGAATTTGTTGATGATTTAGAGATCAGGAGTGAGAAGAATGTTTTTGCATGAGAAACTGGAAAATCGGACTTGCTCTTTACTGGGACCCGATTGTGGGAGAGGCAAGCTGGGCATGGTGGAGACCAAGGGCCTGATTGACTTGTGTGAGCTCACAGTGACAGGCTACTTCAAAACACTGATCGGCTTCATTCCTTAAAGTCTATTGCAAATTAGACCCAGATATCTCAGGACTGAAAGGAGCCCTCCAGGAGTCTGCTAGTTTACATTTGGGATTAAAAAAAAAATTCACCAGTGAAGACTGAGACAATCTCTTTTTAATCTGAGATGCATCTGATCTGATTAAAGTCAAAACAGAAAAACAACAAATTCAAAAGCCAAAAGTTTCTTTTATAACTATACTGTTAATATAAACAGGAAGCCTGTTAATATGGGAGATGTAATATGAGAGATGCCACAGGGAAAGGTGTCTGTGGATGATTAAGAGAAACAGCCTCTACAGAGTAGAGATGGGAAATCATGGTGGGCAGAATAATGGTCCCCCAAAGATGTCCACGTCGTAATTTCCCATGGCTTGCTTTCAAGCTAAGATTTAAAGGTTTGTGAGCCTTCACCAATTTTTCCAGGGGAAGGAGCAGTCATTTCCTTTCCCTGGCAGTTGTCCCTTTTCCTCTCTTCTTTACTCAGTATCCCTTATACAGTCCTCTGGAGACAGCCTACAATTCCTGCCTTCATATTTTCAGTTTATGTCGATGCTTGTGTCATATGTGAAAACCTTTTTAGAAAATTCAAAATACTACAATAGTCTCCCCTTATCCGTAGCTTTCCTTCCCATGGTTTCAGTTACACATGGTCCAAAATATTAAATGGAAAATTCCAGAAACAAACAATTCATAAGTTTTAAATTGCACGCTATTCTGAGTAGTGTGATGAAATTTCATGCTGTCCCACCCCATGTCACCTAGGACGTGAATCATCCCTTTGTCCAGAGTATCCACACTAGTTATGCACCCTGCCCATTAGTCACTTAATAGCCATCCAGTTATCACATTGACTGTCACAGTATCTCAGTGCTTGTGTTCAAGTAAACCTCACTTTACTTAATAATGCCACACTCACATAACTTTCATTACAGTATTTTTATTACAATATTTTATTATCAGTTATTGTTACTCTCTTACTGTGTTCATTCTAAATTGAACTTTATCATAGGTATGTATGTACAGAGAAAAACATAGTATATACGGAGTTCAGTAACTATCCGCTATTTCAGGCATTCAATGAGGGTCTTGAAATATATCCCCCATGGATAAATGAGGACTACTGTACTCACTTTTATATTTAATTTTATATTTTTTTTAAAAATAAGACCCCACAAATTATATATGCTTCAGGCTCTTCATATAGAGTATGGCCCTACTAATGCTCTATATTCAACCAGTAAGTTCAGATGGCTATGCTGTCACAATATATCCATAGTCCAATCCCTTCTCCCCACCTCAACTGCTACTATTCTGGCCCAAGCCACCATCATCTCTCACTTAGATTACTGCAATAGCCTCCTGATTAGTCTCCCTGCTTCCTCCCCATCATCTTCTCCCTACAGTCTATTCTCAACATAGCATTTTCATAAAATAAATTAGATTATATAATTATTCTGTTCAGAATCCTCCAATAGCTTCATGTCTCTCAGAGAAAAAAAAAAAAAACATACTCCATAAATCAGCCTACCTGCCCCTTCATGATCTAGCTTTGGGTGGCCTCTTTGGCACCATCTCTTACCTTGTTTTCACTCACTTACTCTTCTTCAGCCATACCATCCTCCTCCCTGTTCCTCAAACATACCCCGCAAAATTCCCCTTCACAGGCTTCAACTAGCTTCTTCCTCTCTCTGGAAAGTTCTTCTTTCGGACATCCGTATGGCTTTTTCTCTCATCTCTTTCAAGTGTTTGTTTAAATATCGCCCTCTCAATGAGGCTTACCTTGACCTCCCCATTAATAATTTCACCCACCCTCCTCTGCACTCTCGATCCTGTTTACCCTTCTCTATACTTTTTCTTTTCTCCCACAGCACTTATTGCTTTATAAAACCCTAAGCAGTTTACTTATTTATTATTTTTCATCTCTCTCCTCCTTCTAGAATATAAGCTCATAAGCACAGGAATCTTTATTTTACTGGCTACTGTACCCTCAATATTTAGAATAGTGCCTGGCACCTAGCAGGCACTTAATAAATATTCGTAGAATGAATGAATAAATAAATGAATTGAGAGTGGTCCAAGCAGAAGGATGAGTATGCACAAAGATCCAGAGATGAAAGAATGTGTGCCGTATTCAGGAACTCAAAGACGTCTCAAGGAGAAAGATGAAAAAGTAAAGTGGCCCAAGCTGAGTCTGCAAAAGCAGGCAGGAACCAAAGGATGAAGGGCTCAGTAGACCAGAGTAAGAATACCGAACTTCAGAGCAAAGAAAATCCATTGAGGAGTTATAACAAGGGACTGGTGTGATCATAGTTTGGAGACATCATTGGCAGTGGTATAGAAAATGGATTGATAGGGAAGTGGGGACAGATAGAAGAGACTAGAAGTAAAGAGACCAATTAAGAAGGTATTGGACTATAGTTGATAACAGTGTAGCATAATTGAATTTGCTGAGAATAGAACTTAAATGTTCTCACCAGAAAAAAAAAAAGTCAATATGTGAGATGATGGATATGTTAATTAACACGGGGGGAATCCTTTCACAGTGTATATGTATATCAAATCATCATGTTGTAAACTGTAAATACCTTATAATTTTGTCAATTATACTTCAATAAAGCTGAGGAAAAATTATCATACGGTAAAATGTGTTTTAAAAAGAGGCTACTGGAGTAGTCCAGGCAAGAAGCGAAGGTGTCTCAGACTAATCTGGATGGTAGCAGGGGTATGGAGAGAAGCGGAATAATAGTACAAATATTTAGGAAGTAGAATCAGAAAGCTCTGATAGTGAACCAAAGGAAGAAAGGGTTTTGATAAGAAGAGTGTGATCATCTGTGCTGTCTGATAATAGGAGGTCAAGCAAACAAAGACTGAAAATTGTCTATTGGAATATAGTGACAGATAAGTAATTGGCAATCTCGTCAAGAACATTTCCATGAAAAGGAGATGGTGAAAGTTAGCAGAGAGTGCATTTGACAAAGAGCGGGGTCTGAGGAGGTAGAGGCCATTTTGCATATCTACCATGCACCTGGCACTTAGTAGGGTCTCAATACATGCCACTTTCCTCCTTCCCTTCACTGTATTAATGACATTGCACAACTGCAACAGTTTTGTTAGTTAAACTCAAGGTAAAGAAAAAAATGTGAAATTAAAATATTACCATAAGTAGTTAAATATTTACTATTCTTTTGATATCAGATTTCTTAAAGTAAAATATTAAATTCAGATATTAATGAGGAGAACAGCTGGTCCTGAATATTCAAGCTCACAGAGGAACACATTAATGAATCATTTTTGAAGCTGGACAGCTTCACACTTAATCTATTCAAGGAATAGGAACACAGTTATTTCTCAATTATCATTTTATAAAATGAATATAATTTTCTGATTAGTCTGCTCCCAAAATGGAAATGACCTTTTAATATCATAACAATAAATGTTTATTATAAGAAATTCAGGCATTAACCTGAGTATAAAGAAGAAAGAGGGTACAGAGTTTCAGTTTTGCAAGATAAAAAATGTTTTGAGGATGGATGTTAGTGATAGTTGCATAGCAAAGTGCATATACTTAATGTTAATCAATTGTACGATTAAAAATGGTTAAAATGGTAAATTTTGTGTTATGCCTATTTTAGCCACAATTTTAAAAATAAACAATTTTTAAAACAAAAAGAAGAGTGGGAAGATCACCCTCCAATCCCATTCCTTAAGTTAGGATATAGGATTTATTTTGCATTTATTCATTTAACAGATATTTATTGAATACCTGCTATACGTCAAACACATGTCTAGATGCTGAGAATACATTTGTGAGCAAAACAATATCCTTCTCCTTGTGAAGCTTACTTCTAATGGGGGAGAAAGAAAATAAGCAAATGAACAGGGAAGTGTATATTATGTCAATGGTGATAAATCATACAGAGAAAAATAAATCATACATAGATAAATCATACAGAGAAGAGAAATGATCAGTGATAGGGAAATTGTAATTTTATACAAGGAAGATCTCACTGATAAAGTGACTTCTAAACAGAGAACTGAAAGAAATGGGGGAGCAAGTCATACAAATATCCAAAAGAAAAGAGTTCCAGGCAGAGGGAATAGCCAAGGCCAAGATCTCAAGGCAGAGGTAGGTTTGGCATGTGCAAGGAACAACAAAAAAGCCAGGGTGACTGAAATGGAGTAAATTAGGGGACAGGAGTAGGAAAGGAGGTCAGAGAAGTATAAAGGAGCACGGATCATGTAAGTCTCTGAAGTCCATAGAAAATAATTTGGATTTGACTCTGAGTAAGGATGAAAACCATTGGAGAGTTTTGAATAGGGACCTAATGTGACTTCAGTTTGAAAGAATCACTCTGGCTACTGTGTTGAGATTAGACTGAATAAGGGCAAGGCAGGAAGCAGGAAGAAAAATTAGGAGGCTATCGCAATAATCCAGGTGGAAAATGATGGTGGCTGAGGCCAGTATGTTGACAGTGAAGATGGTGAGATGTGCTCAGACTCTATGCATATGTGGAAGATAGAGCCAACAGCATTTGCTAAATGACTGGATATGGGCAGGGGTAGATCTAGGCTTTATGTAGCCTGAAGCTTATACAATTTGGGGTGTTCTCTGTTAAGAAAAAGGATACAATATTAGGTGCAAAAGAGAATATTTATGCAATATGAGAAAAAATTACAATATATTACAAATTTATAAAAGCTGATAATTATTACAAAGATCAGAAAATTTAGAAAAATAACCTAATATTAACTTCCAGATATACGCCTGTAAGGCCTTTCTCCTTTTTGTTGGTTGTATATTATTTTTATTGAAATATAGTAGACAATTAGTTGCTTATATTTACATTGTACAATTCAATGAGTTTTTCTTCAATTATAGTTGGCATACAATAATATATTAGTTTCGGTTGTACAGCATAGTGATTAGAGCTCATGTGGTCACCTCATTAAATCCAGTAGCCCTCTTCCTCCTTACATATTTATTACAACATTATGGACTATTTTCTTTATGCTACACTTTATAACTCCATGATTATTTTAGAACTATCCATTTCTATTTCTTAAACCCTTAGCCTTTTTTCAATGTCCATTTCCCCCTTCCCCCCGGCCAATTGGCCTTCTGTATCTATGAATTTGATTCTGTTTTTGTTGATGCTTATTTTGTTCTTTAGATTCCACATGTATGTGAAATCTTGTGGTATTTGTCTTTCTCTATCTGACTTACTTCATTTAGCGCAATACCATCTAGGTCCATCAAGGCAATATCTTTATTTTTTATTAAGTTTATTGGGGTAACATTCGTTAATACAATTAT
>NW_011889171.1:2194564-2204860 GCF_000151845.1 Pteropus vampyrus
TTTGTGTATTTTGGATATTAGGCCCTTATCGGAGGCGTTGCTTGCAAATATATTTTCCCATTCGGATGGTTGTCTCTTTACCTTGTTGACGGTTTGTTTAGCGGAGCAGAAGCTTTTTAGTTTGATGTAGTCCCATTCATTTATTTTTGCTTTTAGTTCCCTTGACTTTGAGGTCAAACTCATAAAATCCTCTTTAAGTCTAAGGTCCTTGAGTTTAGTTCCTATGTTTGCTTCTATGCATTTTATTGTTTCAGGTCTTATATTTAGATCCTTAATCCATTTTGAGTTAATTTTGGTATGTGGTGATAGACAACAGTCTAGTTTCATTCCTTTGCAGGTGGCTTTCCAGTTTTCTCAGCACCATTTATTGAAGAGGCTTTCCTTTCTCCACTGTATGTTTTTCGCTATTTTTGTTGAAAATTATTTGCCCATATAAATATGGGTATACTTCTGGACTCTTGATTCTGTTTTACTTGTCCATGTGTCTGCTTGGCTGCCAATACCATGCCATTTTGATTACTGTCACTTTGTAGTAATTTGAAGTTGGGCAGAAAGATGCCTCCAGCCTCATTCTTTTTCCTCAGGATGGCTTTGGCAATTCAGGGTCTTTTGTGCTTCCATACAAATCTGATGATTTTTTGTTCTGTTTCTTTAAAAAAAAAAAAAACCGATGCGATTTTGATGGGGATTGCATTAAATCTGTATAATGTGTTAGGTAATATGGTCATTTTAACTATGTTGATTCTTCCAATCCAAGAACACAGAATATCTTTCCATTTCTTTGTATCTGCTTCGATTACTTTTAATAGGGTCTTGTAGTTTTCATTATATAGGTCCTTCACATGTTACGTTAAATTTATTCCTAGGTATTTTATTCTTTTTTTGCAATTGCAAAAGGAATTATTTTTTCCACTTCTTTTTCTAACACTTTGTTATTAGAGTATAGGAACGCTATGAATTTTTGAGCATTGATTTTGTATCCAGAGACTTTACTGTATTTGCTTATTATTTTTAGCAGTGTTCTTGTGGACTCTTTAGGGTTTTCTTTATAGAGAATCATGTCATCTACAAATAGTGACAGTTTGAATTCTTCATTTCCTATTTGGATGCCTTTTATATATTTCTCTTGTGTGACTGCACTTGCTAGGACCTCCAATGTTATATTGAATACAGTGGTGATAGTGGACAGCTTTGCCTTGTTCGTGATCTTGGAAGGTTTTTAGTTTTTCACCATTAAGTATAATGTTGGCTGAGGGTTTGTCATAGATGGCCTTTATTATGTTAAGGTGTTTATTTACCTTCTAAACCGATTTTGTTAAGTGTTTTGATCATAAATGGATGCTGTATCTTGTCGAAGGCTTTTTCTGCATCTATCAATATGATCGCATGTTTCTTCTTTTTTAATTTGTTTATATTGTTTATCACATGAATCGATTTGCTTATGTTGAACCATCCCTGTAAGGCAATATCTTTTTCTATCCCCTTGCTTTTAGTCTGCGTATGTCTTCTAATCTGAAGTGAGTCTCTTGTAGGCAGCATATGTAGGGGTCTTGCTTTCTTATCCATTCGGCCACCCTATCCTTTGGTTGGAGCACTTAATTCTTTTCCTTTTGAGGTACTCATTGATAGATATGTAGTTATTATCGTTTTTTATTCATGATTTTGATACATATTTTTTCTTCTGAAAGAAGTCCCTTCAAAAATTCCTGTAAATACAGGCGTGGTGTTCATAAATCCCCTTAGCTTATTTTTGTCTGGGAAGCTCTTTATCTGTCCTCTGACTCTAATGGTAGCTTTGCTGGATAAAATATTCTTGATTGTAGATCCTGAGTTTTCATCACTTTGAATATTTTGTGCCAAGCCCTTCTGTCCTGCAATTCCTTTTGAGAAACCAGCTGTCAGTCTTATGGGTGCTCCCTTGCAGGTAACTAACTGCTTTTCTCTCGCTGCTTTTAAGATTCTCTCTTTGTATTTAACCTTTGGCAATTTATTATGATGTGTCTTGGTGTGGGCCTCTTTGAGTTCCTCTTTCTTGGGACTCTCTGAGCTTCCTGTGGTTGTATGTCTATTTCCTTCACCAGGTTAGAGAAGTTTCCCATCATTATTTCTTCAAATAGTTTTTCAACTTTTTGTTCTCCCTCTCCTCCTTCAGATACCCCTGTTACACAGATGCTTTTACACTTAATTTTGTCCGGAAGACTCCTTAAATTATTACTATAGTATTGGCTTCTTTTTTCTTGCCATTCTGATTGAGTGTCCTTGGCTTCCTCATCCTCTATATTGGTGGTTCAATTCTCTTCTCATCTACTCTGTTAATTCCCTCTAATATCCTCTTCATCCTAGATAATGTAGTCTTCATTTTGACTGGTTCCCATTATAATTTCTATTTCCATTTTTATGTCTTTTATCTCTTTTTAAATTTCTCACTGAGTTCATCTACACTTCCTCTAAGTTCATTGAGTATCTTCATAACCAGTATTTCGAACTCTGCATCTGTCAGATTGCTTAACTCCATTATTCCTGGCTCTCTGTTCTGTTCTCTCATATGGTTTCTGTTTCTTTGTCTTCCCATTTTGGCTGCCTTTCTGTGTCTATTTCTATGTACTAAGCAAAGCTCCTAAGTCTCCCAGTCTTTTTAGTGTGGATTTGTGTAGTAGGTGTTTAGTGGCATAGTCCTGAAAGGGGCCCAGCTGCAGGCCAAATTTAGCCCAAGCCTGTGCCCCTCCAGGGCCATCTGTTAAGATTCAGCAAGCAATCCACAGATGCTGTGCTTATAGTTGCCTCAAGAAACCACACCAGAAACCAAGGCCAGCTGCCACCAGTGTGAATCTTGGAGCTGGCTCTGCAAGTTGCATGAAGGACACGCCTGTATGTGGCTTGGGTGGGGGCATGAGTTGGAGGAGGTAGAGTTTCAGGGAATCCTCTGGGCAAAGGGACTTCTGTTATCCAGTTTGATGACATCTCAGCTATGGCGGTGCTGAGTCCTCACACTGGGTGTGGGGAGGGCTCAACAGAGGAACAATGGATACCATCAGCATTTCTGCCCAGGAGAAAGCCTCACCTCTGGCCCTCACTCCAACAATTCATTGTCCCCCTATAAGTCCTTGGTGCCCTGCGCGGAGCAGCTGACGCGGTGCTGATGTTCAGAGCAAATGAGTCCATCACTGCAAAAGACCGATTGTGGACCCGGCCCCTTTAAGAGGAGTGTTTGCAGCTGCTGTAGCCTCTGCCCCACTCAACTGCTCGGAACAGGGCATGTCACATCTTCGCTCCCTCCTACCTCCCAAGTTGTAGTACTTCTGTTCATCTAGACCCCAGGAGACTCTGGTTGCTATTTTCTCCATATTTCCATCACAACTTTGATGTGGTCGCAAGAGCAGATGAACTAGCCACTATCATCTATGCCATTTTGCCTGGTGTTGCATATTATTTATTCACCTGCCTATATGATGATTTTATATTTTCTATGAAAGAATAGAAAGATAATTCCTCTAGCATAGTTGATCAAAATTTGTACTTTATTATTAATACTTTTATTTCATTTTTATCTTTGATACAGTTTTTAATTGCCATTGTAACAATATTAAGACAGGTTTTGACAGGCTAATCTGTGTTTCAGTTTACATATTCGGCTTCCTTCTTATCATATTTAAATTTTCGTTCATCAAAATTTTCAAAAATTAAATACAAAATTGATCTGAAAATAAGACATTTAAATGAGCAATTTAAATGCATGTAAAAATTGACACTGCATTATATTGTTATATAATTGTATAATCAAATCACTCTTAATATTCCATACATTGAGTTATTGATTAATATGTTTGGGCTTTTTGTGACTGGGACACTTCTTTTTTCAGGCTAGTTCACTGTGTCTGTGACACTTTCATGTGCCATTTCATCTGAAACTGCCAGACTTCATCAGAACAAGATGAGTGAGATACATTAAAATATGATCCAATATATTAAGATTCATAAAACACGCAAATTCATATCTAGACAAAAATCACAATTTGTAGTACTGTTAAAGGCTTGTGCTCTGCAAACATAGGATTTCTGATAAATTCTATTTTGTAAAATTCCCATAAAAACATACTGTATCCAAAATGAAAAACAGTACAGAGTTTCTTCGAAGAATTAAAAATAGATCTCCATATAATCCAGCAATCCCACTTTTGGAAATATAGTCAAAGGAGTTGAAATCAGGACTCCAAAGAGATATCTGCACTCCCATGTTCATTGCAGCACTATTCACAACATCCAAGTTATAGAAAAAAACCTAATTGTCTATTGACAGATGAATGGATAAACAAAATGTGGTATATACATACCATGGGATATTATTCAGCTTTAAAAAAGAAAGAAATCTTTTCACATGCTACAACAGGAATGAACCTTGAGAACATCGTGGTAAGTGAAATAAGACTAATATTGCATAATTCCACTTATATAGTATCTAAAACAGTCAAATTCAGAAGCAAAGAATAGAATGGTGGAAACTCAAAAAAATGCTGTCAACTACCCACAGGCTTCAATTGCTGCACACACACACACACACACACACACACACACACAAAAGTTCACAAAATCTTTCAGATCACAAGAAACTGTGAAATTGTTAAAAAAATGCTGTCAACTACCCACAGGCTTCAATTGCTGCACACACACACACACACACACACACACACACACAAAAGTTCACAAAATCTTTCAGATCACAAGAAACTGTGAAATTGTTAGAAACCTGTTGATAGGAGCTGGGGGGAGGTGGGTAATGGGAAGTTGTTCAATGGGTATAAATTTCAGTTATGTAAATTGTATAAGTTCTACAGGTCTGCTATAAAACATAGTACCCATAGTCAATAATAACATACTATACACTTAAAATTTTGTTAATAGGGTAGATCTCATGTTAAGTGTTTTTACCACAGGTAAAAAAATAAAAGTGGATGGTGCATTTACAGTTGTGTATGTTGCATTAGTGAGTGTTTTAGTAACAGAAGAAAATCCCCATTCTGACTAGGCAGTACTGAACCCTCCATATGTAGTTTTACATGCCCAGTGAATGGAAGAATTTTCGACAGGCTAATTTCTAGCTCTGTACATTCCAAATTTTATTTCTCCTCAACTACACATTCTTCCAATGCTGAGTATTGTAGGACACATTAATACCAAGATATGATCTTTGGCCCTACACCATTAGTCAGCATAATATGAGGGAAAAGTGTTCCTAGAAGCCATTTCTATGCCTGGATGGCTAGCAATGACACAGAAATGACTGTAAGCCATGTAAATATATCTGCTCACACCCCAAATAAATATAAACCCAATTCGACTTTCCCCAAAATGTCTACAGACACTTTGGCAACCCCACCTTGAGGGGAAAAGTGACAGAGGGACAGCTGGAATGGCAAGAGAGCTATCTTAACTGATTGCAATTAAAATATTTCACTTTGGCAAATTTTACAAAAGCATATAACCATGTTATTCCACTGTTGGAGCTTTGTAAGAAGCTGCTACAAGTTAGGGGCTCTGATGCTTAAGCTTCATTGGCTTCACAGTAAATTTGATATTAGACATAGAGTATGAGAGAGAGAGGAGACAAGGATGATACCCAGGTTTTTGTCCTGAGCAATTAGAGTGAAGTGGCCGTTTACTGAGATATAGAAGATTAAGGGAAGAGAAGCTTTCGAGGTGAGAATCAGAGGATCGGTTTGGAACAGAAAAGGTTTAAGGTGTCTACTAGACAGCTAAGAGAAGATGTCTGGTAGGCAGTTGGCTATATGAGTCTGGAGTTCACATAGAGAGGATTGGCTGAAGAAGTAAATTAAGGAGACAACAGCACATGGAATGTATTTGAAGCCATGAGAATAATATGGAGTGAGAAGAGAGAAAAGAGGTGGGCTGGGATGAAGCCCTTGAAACTCTATTATTGAGGAAGCTGGAGAATGGAAGAGGAATGAATAAAGGAGATGGAGAAAGAAGCCAGTTGGACCAAAAGAAACCAGGAGAGTGTGGGATCCTGCAAGCCAAGTGGGAAAATTGTTTCAAAGAGGATGGACTGATCAACTATTTCAAGTAATGTGAGGACTGAGAATTGCACATTAGACCTGATATTGAACGTTAGCATCACCAAAGTCAATGGTAACAGAGAACTTGCCAAGAGTTGCTTGGAGTGAGTCAGAGAGAATAGAAGGAGTAGAATTAGAGATAGTGACCTTACTTGGTGCTTTGGGATCTGCTTTTCTCAGTAAAAGCTCTTGGGTTTGTTCCCTATCAGCACATGTAGATCTACTTTATTATATTTAAAAGTTGTTTAGTGTATTACTATAATTTATTTATCCAGTTCCCTTCTGATGAACATTTAGGCTGTTAATCTTGGCAATTATAAGTAACACTGTAATGAATATCTTTAAAAATACATTTTTGTGCACTTAGAGGCAAAATATGCCTCTAAGATAGATTTCTGAATTCTGAAATTGCTAAATGAAGAGTATACACATTGTCAGTTTTGACGCTTATTGCCAAATTGTTCTCACCTCACTTTCTCATCAGTAATATATGAGAACTACCCTTACCCCCACATGTTTTTAAGCACTGGACACTCATAATTTTTAATCTAAAATAGCAATATTATTTTAATTTGCATGTCTCTGATCACCAGTGAAACAGAACAGCTTTTCATGTTTAATTCCATTTGTATGTCTTCTTTTGTATTACAACTAAGGCCTTTGCCAATTTTTCTATTTGACCATGTGTCTTTTTTATTTTAATCAATTAGTTAGAAACTTGTATATATGTTGCAAATATGTTTTCCAAAAATGCTGTTTGACTTGCAACATAATTTGTGGTGTTTTCATAGAGTTTGGTTGTTTTATTTAATGTGGTTTAAGCTTTCACTGTTTTCTTTTAATGGTTTCTGCCTTCAATGTCACATCTGATTGTTTTTTAACAAGAGCTACAGAAATAGATTTTAAGATTATTAACCCAAAGCTTAGAGAAAACACGTTCTCTTTTCATAGCTAATCAGGCATCTGCAATTGGGACAAAATTGCCATTCCCCACCCCCAACTTTAATCAAGACATTTCTCTTTATATTACTGACAGAAATGACTCCCTAAATGAGACTTCTACATATTTAGTGAATGCATCTGTGTATTTACCTCACAATGCCCAGGGGCTAATGGGACCATGTGCTTTCTCTAACTAACAAGAGAACAAATATGAGTAAGACAGCCTATTATGGGCTTTTTAAGCCCTTTTGTGAAATGTAACATTTTCAGCATACAAATTACATAAAATGGTAGTAACACAGTTTTCTAGCTTTGAATGAATTTTAATTCATTCCATTTATAAAGCAGACTTGGAATAAAGTAATTCCTTTCCAGAATATTTTTTAATTGTGAAGTTTTTTGAAAACTCTTAAGGTAAAATGGTTTTGCCTTGCGTTGGTTAGAAACCACTACTGGTCCATTAAATGAAGTGGCTTATACAGTGTTTGAATATTGCAAGGTGAACTTTCTTCAAACCTAAAAGCTAACACAAAAGAATTTCAGCGTGAAATGATTTGTTAAAGTAATTTTCTTAATGATCAACAAATTAACTCCAAAAAATGCTGTCAATTACCCACAGAATAAAGAATTCTCAATCTTGTTTCCTTCCCAAAATAGTCTAGGTGTTTTAGAGGTAAATTTTAAATTCAATAAGTGTCCAAAGTAAGGAAAACTAAATAGAGCATCCAGGCTTCAATTACTGCAAAAAAAAAAAAAAAAAAAAGTTTATGAAATCTTTCAAATCACAAGAAACTGTGAAATTGTTAAAATATCATAATGTAGAAACAGCTACTTCAGGCATTCCTGTTAGGGAAGCAAAACCAGGAAAAAGAACATTGTCTATTTAATTTTTTTCCTCTTACTTATCTGAATTGGCTAGTTATGAGATTGTCCCATATAATAGTAATAAAGCCATAAAATATCTAGGAATAAACAAGAAACGTTCAGGAGGACCTATATAAAGAAAACTATAAAAAACTCTTGTGGGACATAAAATAAGACATCAATAAATGGAGACATTTTATTCTTAAACAGGAAGAGTCAACATTATAACAACGTTAGTTCTCCATACATTAATCTAGAAACCTAACACACACCCAAACAAAATTCTAGAAAGAAATTCTCTGAAGGGAAAGATGGGGAACTTGACAAAACTATCATAAAATACATTAAAATCTGGAAAACAAAGGGTAATAAGTGGAGATTAATCTTACCAGATAGTAAAGTGTATTTTAAAGCCACAGGAATTAAAAGAGCTTGATACAGGAAGTGACAGTTTAATGGATCAGAATGGAGTATATAAACAGATTCATCTATATGGGAGAGGATAATCCTATATGATAAAGTCGGCATTGATTCATTCATTTAACAAATATTTATTGAGCCACATCTGATGTAGACATGCAACACTCAAAAATTTTTGCCCTAAGTGGAGTTTAAATGCTCATGGAGGAAACAAACAATAAATAAAATATTTAGTACATCAGACAGTGATCAGCACTTTTGAGAAAACTCAGGCAAGAAAGAGAAATGGGGGTTTGAAAGACTGCAATTTTAAATAGAGCTGTCATCTCTGAGAAGGTGACATTTCAGCAAAGAGCAGGAGGTGAAAGCATGAGCCATGTAGCTATCTGGGAAAGAGTAAACCAGATACAGCAGGGTTTCTCAATATGGGCACTATTGACAGTTTGGGTCAGATTGTTTGTTGTTGTAGGGGAGGCTGTTATGTGCAGTTTTAGCAGAGTAGTAAGAATGAAAGAATGGCTGGTGTGGGTTCCAGAGAGAATGGAATGACAGGAATTAGAGACGCAAGAACAGGCAACTTCTCTAGAAACTTTGTTTTAGAGGGGAGCAGAGAAAGAGAAAATATAGTAACTAGAAGAGGAAGTGAGTTCAAGAGAAAGTCTTAAGATGGGGAGTAGAAATAACATCTGTGTATGTTGATGAGAATGATGCGATGGAGAGAAAGAAAAACTGCTGAAGTGAGGTCCTTGAGTAGGAGAAAGGGGACGAAGTCTAGGGCACACAGAGAGAGATAGGCCATACATAGAATCATAGAAAATTGTTTTATAGCAACAGGAGGGCCAGCAGTAAGTAAAGACACTGTTGCTGGTAAGAGTGTAGGTTGTGAAGATGAGAGCTTGCACAAGTTTACTTTTGCTCCTATTTCCTCAGTAAAATAGGAAGCAAGGTTAGCAGCTGAGAGTAAAGATGGGAGAGAGGGTACAGAGGCTTGAGAAGAAAGGAAAAAGTTGTATACTGTGAGGTTAATTCCAGTTGGTCTAGAATTAGCCTGAGCTGTTTTATTAAAGTTCCCACAGGGCACTGACCCCTCATGAAGGAAAGAAACATACTGGTTAATGGTGTTTAGCTACCATGGTTTTGAGGAGATGCAAGGTGGTTTGTACTTACGTATTGACAACAGTGAGCTTGATGTTTTGCACCTGGTCTTAATGTGACACCTGCCCCTCTACCCCAGAGCTCTACTGTTGAGCCTGGAAATTCTAGGTGACTGGAAAAAATATAAAATACTCCAACCAAGACTGCATTTTAGACTCGCCGGTTCTGAGGTATTCCATGCATATGTAAGTCGTCCCTGTCTGAGTGATAAAGTGTCCTGCCACAGCCCTTAGAGAGGAGGACAATGAGACCCCTTGCTGTATCCTTTTCCTGTAATAACCTCTACATTTGTGAGCATTATCATTTGGATCCTGTGAGTGTCCTTTAGCAATTTAACCTTGTTCACCTGTCACTGTGAATGCAGTGCGAAAGTCATTCAGGAGAGTAAAAAAGACCACTTATAAGTGTAAGATACACTGTTCAAATATGGCACTAGGACAAATAGTATAGTAAATGTGTCTGCCCAGGTTACAATGATTCCTCCTAGAGAACTTTCCCCTTCTCTATTTTTTCCATTCCAATCCATAAGGTTTCAGGATTGAGTTCACAAGAGCCACGTTTACGTGAGGTGACCCATGTCCCCCAGCTGTAGCTGATTGGATCAGAGGCTAACCCCTGACCCAAGCTAGACTAATCAGAGTCTCTTCCAGTCTGAAGGGTTGGCATCTTGAAAGGAGGAGACCTAAAACCTTAGTTGTTGAGCTTTGGTAGGGCCAGCCAGCCTCTACTAACAGGACCAAGTAGCAGAGAAAGCTGAGAGCAGCAGAGATGAGAAATAGAAAGAAATTACTCTTTATATTCTGGACATACTCTTTATATTCTTTTATATACTTTTATATACTCT
>NW_011889171.1:2207770-2208513 GCF_000151845.1 Pteropus vampyrus
TGTGTGTGTGTGTGTGTGTGTGTGTGTGTATACACATATATATAAAAATCAAGGATATTTATTACAGCAATGTTTCTATTAGAGACAAACTATAGACCACTGAAATACCTACCAAGGACTAGTTATATGAAATATGGTATGTCGATGTTATGGAGTACTAAGCAGTCATTAAAAAATGTAGATATACTGAAGTAGATATACTGACATGGAAAGATGTTCATGACATATTGCTAAATCTGAAAAAACAAGTTGCAAAACAATAAACATACTGTAATTCCACTTATGGAGGAAATGCATATGCACATATGAACACACATATTACATGGAAAGTAGATGGGAATTATGCCCACTGAAATGATAACAGTGGTTACTTCTATGGAAGGGACTGAGATTCATGTGGTGAGAGGGAGAGTAATAAGGACCTCTGTTCTGTATACTTCTAGAATGTTTGAATCTTCAATGATGAGACTGTATTACCTGTGTAAGTTTTTTAAAAGTATCTTATTACTTTACTGCAAGAGCAGTTACAACCTGCTTTCTTGTGAATATTTGGACAAACTGGACCACAAGCAAAGTTTACAAATAAGTCTTCAGTGATTTATTCGATCACTTGCTTATTCTTCATTCATTCAATAAATAGTTGTTTAGTTCCTGCTATGTGGCAGGTACTTGGTGCCCTCTGTGATTAACAGACAAAGCTCTGATCCAAGGCAGCTCACTGACTTGGGTAGTTGCTGAAGTCA
>NW_011889171.1:2208563-2211219 GCF_000151845.1 Pteropus vampyrus
TATATTCTTTTTCTTCCCGGATTCCAGCCCTTTAGATTAAATTATCCCAGATCTAGGGTTTCAAGGAAATAGTTCATATTCTCATAATAAATTCCCTCCCTGACCCCTATCCTCCATCAAGCTAGTTTGAGTTAGCTCCTTTACTCACAGCTAAAGATCCTTAACTCATCAGTCATAGAGAAACATACGAAGTTGGATCCCTGTCTCATCTCCTACACAAAAATATTTTAAAATAGAGTTAAGATTTAAATTTAGAAATAAAGCAATACAGGGAGTAAAATAAAATATGGGAGAATATTTCAGTAATTGTGGAATTCAGAAAACAAAGAGGAAAAAGATTTAAACATTTGGCTACAAACAATTTTAAGGCATGTAAATAGCCAAAGCACATCATTAGGAAAACCAAAAGGCATAAAATTCAGGGAAATATTTGCAACAAAAATGAAAAGCAAATGACTAATATTAGTAATATACAAAGGACTGTTATAAGTCAATAAGAAAAGACAAAACAAATATAGACAAATTGGTAAAAGACAGAAATTGGTAAATCACAGAACACAAATTACGAATGGCCAACAAATATATGAAAAGATGCTCAACTTAAACATTAATTCAGAAATAGATGAAAACTATAGATCAGCAAATATTAAAAAGATTAATAACTCCAGTGTTAACAAGATTTTGAAAAAACGTGCATGCTCTTTTACCATTAGTAAAAACTTTCGGGGATGCAATTTGGCAATATTAATTGAAATTTTAAATGCATGATATCTTTTTTTCTAAGATAGAAAGATTTTCTTTATTAATGACCCCAACCGTATTTCTTTAGATACAGAAGTTTTGAACTCAAATATTTAGGAGAAAACAAATTAAGATTACATTATCCTGCAACTCATTACCAGTAACATATTGCAGAGCGAAATGGATTGGAAGGCGGGTAGAAGGGAAGGGGAGTGAGGGAGGGAAGATAAAGAAAAAGAATTAAGTCGTTCAAGTGGAATTTTTTTTTTTTTAATACTTGGGAACTATGACGCCCGTGCAAACACAGCTCGTTTCTACATATTTTCGAAACATATACAAAATGGAACCAAAATGGAGAATCCCTTAAGAACCTGATGAGGTGCAACACTAAAAGCTACGATTATCCAGTAGTATGTGTTCCAGCCTTCAGTTGCCAGCCACTTCCTCTTCTTGTTCCCAATAGTTAGCGGGATGAAAACATCTTCTACCTGATTGTTTTAATTTCTTCTCAGCATCTGGGTGTGCATGGTTCAGCACCTTGAGGAAGTTGGATGTTTCTGCCTGCAATACGTGTGTGAATATAGGCCTTAGAGCATTTGGTGTGGTAGTGCAGGTAGTCCCAGAATGTGTGGATCAGGTTGATGGTGTCGTCTCCAGCACTGGCATTGCTGTGGCGAAGGAACAGCATGAAGGTAATATAGCCAATGTTGTCACCCACAGCAGCATCAGTGTCTTTCAGCTCCAAAGGATGTTCCCTGTGGCTAAAGAGGACCTGTGGGGCAGTGGGGCTGGCTCTGCGTCCTTCTTTGAACTGCTACATGAACACCTTTCCAATGACCACATTGTCGTCTTCTTAAACACTATGCTGAAAACTACTGTGACTCTGTCCTTTTTAGACTCAACATACATGGTCTTATCATCCCTATAATGGATAACTGCACTGTTCTTCCTTTCCCTCTTCTTGGAATTGGAAGTATTTCTCAAAGACAGAGGCAAAACAATTCTATTTCAATGTGCCAGCCTGAGGCACAATGAAATCCGTGGATGCAGGCAGATTTTCTAGGTCGTATAGCAAAGAGACATTGTATCCTGATTCTGGATTTACCAAAAAATTCAACACCATGTGCTTGAAGTTCTTCACAGAATTTCAAAGAAATACTGACCATCACTTCTGTCTCTATTAGGATTTGAAATATGATAGAGGACCCCATCAAAATCAGCAAATGTTACTTCTACTGCTTCTGGATTGTTTCCAGCAGCCTCATTCTCAGACTTGAGCGCGAGTGTCTCCTGGATGATGCAGTTGTTCATCTCCGGCAAGATCATGGCAGCAGCTCGCCCCAGAAGCCTGAACCCGCCTGCTGAGCCACCGCCGCTGCTGCTGCCTCACAGACAAAATGGGTCCCCGCCCAGACCCTGGCCCTAAACAGCCACTTCCGCTCTCTACGCAATACCTTTTGACATGAGCAATTCCATTGCTAAGAATTTATCCTACAAAAATATTCACATAATGTGTATAACACTATATCATAAGGATGTTTATTATAAAATGGTTTATATTAGTAAAATTTGGGCACACCCAAATATCTATCACAAATGTTATTTCTTTAACATTTGTTAAAAAAAATATGGTATGTCCACAGAGTATAATGTGCTGCAACAACTTAAAAAGATTGAGGCAGCACTGTATGTGCTGACACAGGAAGTTATTCAGGAAATAGTTTAAGTGGAATAAGCAAGTTGTAGATCACACAAAAAGCATAATCTTATTGTTTTAAAGAAGTGAGAGACTAAAACACCATGACCTGATAACAGTAGTCACCTAAGGGCAGTGAGAATGGGGCAGGAGAAGAGGTCAGAAAGCTTTTAATTTTTACTTTATACAGCTCTAAGTGGTTTAAAGTCTCTACGATAG
>NW_011889171.1:2214344-2264166 GCF_000151845.1 Pteropus vampyrus
AGAAAAGCAAGCCATATTGGAAAAATCCAACATGTCTCTTGTAAAACTTTTACCTAAATCCTTCCTAGATCTTGGAACTAACTATGGTATTGACTACCTTACTTGTACTTTTCAGGTAACCAAATTGGAAACCCACTCATGGAACTCCGCCTTTTCCTTCTGTGTCATCACAGACACAGGCAGTGGAGAGTGGCAGGGTATTGCCAGGGCAGCTCATGGGGACTTCGGAAACCGTAGATTTGTGGCTACATATCTGAATCCACCAGTTCCAGGGAAGACTGGGTTTTGCAAGGCCAAAGTCAAAGTGCGAGGCTTCTACCAGAGGCAGCATAGGCTGCCAAAAACCCAAAGATAAGACTAAGTCAAACCATTAGGAGAAAACTGAGATCTGATCACCAGGATGATCTCATGCAGGCCTAAATCCA
Source organism: Pteropus vampyrus (assembly GCF_000151845.1). Taxonomy (NCBI): domain Eukaryota; kingdom Metazoa; phylum Chordata; class Mammalia; order Chiroptera; family Pteropodidae; genus Pteropus; species Pteropus vampyrus. Next base: position 2,214,770 of record NW_011889171.1, read on the forward strand.
GAGTCAGAGGCAAGATCCAGGCTGAGCAAAGAATTTGGCATTGCGTCTCCTCTCAACCCTCCTGTCTCTGTATCTCTGAGCTAACGAATTCCCTCCTCACATTCCTCTTTCTGTCCTCCCACATCCTTTGAATTCAATTCATGATGTTGGCTTTCCTGTTAGAATCTTGGCTCTTCTTCACACAGTGCCTGGCTCTCTGCCTCAGGTTGCCAAAATGTGCTGAGACAACCCAACTTATGGGACCCTGCTATCCAGAAGTCAAGCCTGTGGTCAGCACTCTCACGTCATTTGCCTGAGTCTCTTTGGTGGGGGGAGACAAGGACCCAGATCATGGACTTGAGAATCTCACTAGAGGAACCCTGGCAAGGCCCTGTCTGAGCAGCCCTCCCTTCCCTATCTGGCAATACTTGAAACACTTGGCAGGCATATTTCTCAGTGTAAATTCCCAAATTGGTATTCTGGATTAGCAATCAACCACTTGTAAATTTAGATGGAGGAATTCTGACTATAGACCTGAACTCTTCTGGGGAAGCCAACCAGATAGTTTCTGAATCCTCAAATTTGAGAAACAGCCCTTATGTCCTTTCAGAAACAGACCCAAGGCCCCTGGGAGGCCTTATTCATACAGCCAGCTGGTTAATTTCTTTACCACCTCATCATGGCAACAGGCAGAATCCAAGGGATGATTCTGAAATGTGGGACCCTCTCTGGGAAAGCAGGCTTAAGGAGGGCCTCCAGGATGGTCCCCGTGTAAAGTATGAAGGGTGTGGAAGCATATGATGGTGGGAGAGACCAATGGCAAAAAAAGACAATGCAGAGTAGCGAAGTAGTTAAGAACAAGAGCTCTGCCTTTGTTTGCATCTCAGCCCGGCCACTTACAAGCTGTGAGACTCTGTATAAGTTAATTAGCCTCTCTGAAACTATTTCCTCATTTGTAAAGTGGGATCATAAAAGCACTTATTGCAGTTATGAGAATTAAATGAAATAGTACCACAGAAGACAGCACAATTCCCAGCACCTAGGAAGGCATTCAGTAAATGTCACCTGTTTCTAGAGGAGAGATTAAGGCTAAGGATGTTCCAACAAGGAGGAAAAGGGAAATAAAAGAGAGGTGAAAAATATTGAAATAAACTTCGCTTAATTCTCACTCTTTTCCTAGGGCCAGCATTTAGTATTTCAGGTGTTTACGTAAGAACATATTTGCATGCTTTCGACATTTCCCTGTCAATACTGATTTCCAGTACCAACTCTGTGCTTGTCTAGCTGTGTGACTTTGGGCAAGTCTAATCTTCCTATGCCTCAGTTTCTCCAAATGTAAAACTAGGTCGTTATTATAGAAAAATATTAAGTCGTTCCTATTCTAACATTCTGGTTCTATCTTACATTTTGCCTTTTTCTTTGGGAATGTATTATGGGTTGAATTGTGTTCTTTGAAAGCATGTCGAAGTCCTAACACTTGGTACCTGTGAATGTGACCTTATTTGGAAATAATTGCAGAAGTAATCAAGTTAAGATAAGGACGTTAGGGTGAGCCCTGGTCCTACACGACTGCTGTCCTTATAAGAAGAATAGAAGACATACAGAAACTCACAGGAAAACATTTAGCTTTGGGAAAATGGGTCAACCAACACATAAAATAAGTGATGCATTCCATTTTCACATTCATAGTCATGCTTAGAGTTAACTGTCTTAAGCATCAAAAAAAGTTCACATTCAAATCAAGGTGATCCAAAATACTTTTAAAAGTTATCAACTTCATATACCCTTTAAACTATGTATATTTATACAATGAATTAACATTTCTACCCTGAAATTTTATAACTAAAAAAAAAAAAAAAAAAACAGGCTTTAACAAACTTTAGTCTTATTTTTCTGACCTCTTGGGCATTTAATAGCTATTTAACAAATTATGAGGAGATTCTGGGAAAACATGACAGACTGAGAGATGTCCTCAGATCTCTCCCCTTGAAACAACAATAAGCTAAACATCTAAAACTCAACAGAAAACACACAAACTGAACACCAGCATGTCTGAGTGTGGAATCTGCACATAAGGGCTACCACAGGTCAGAACCCCGGGTGTTGGGCTGTGAACTGGGACAAATAAACAAGCTGCCTCTCACAGCAGCCAGAGCTCCTTGCAGGAGGAGGGGGAGGGGTGAAGGTGAACCAACTTCCATGATCTACCCTGCCTGCAAGTGCAGGGACTTTTCTATGCGATTGGCATCAGCGCACAGGTATCAGGACAGAAGCAGAGAAGCGGGACGGGACCGCAGAAAAAAAACTGTTAATTTTGACCAGCCCAGACTGCAAAACCTAGGAAGAGCTGCAGCGCCCAACCCCCAACCCAGAGCGCCCCTCCCCCCACACCCTCTGAGACAGACAGCGACGGAGCCCCAGGGGAATCTGAGCAAATGCTACCAAAACTGTAGCTAACACTGACAGGGACTTAAATCACATCGGCTTTTTTTTTTTTTTTTTTTAAGAAATAGAACAAAAAATCATCAGATTTGTACGGAAGCACAAAAGACCTCGAACTGCCAAAGCCATCCTGAGAGAAAAGAACGAGGCTGGAGGCATCACTCTGCCCGACTTCAAATTATACTACAAAGCGACAGGAATCAAAACGGCACGGTATTGGAAGCAAAACAGACACACAGACCAGTGGAACAGAATCGAGAGTACAGAAGTAAATCCATATTTATATGGGCAAATAAGTTTCGACCAAAAAGTCAAACACATACAGTGGAGAAAGGAAAACCATGCAATCAATGGTGCTGGGAAAATTGGAAGTTCACTTGCAAAAGAATGAAACTAGACTGTTGTCTATCACAACACACCAAAATTAACTCAAAATGGATTAAGGACCTAAATATAAAACCTGAAACAATAAATGCATAGAAGAATACATAGAAACTAAACTCAAGGACCTTGGACTCAAAGAGGATTTTATGAGTTTGACCTGAAAGTCAAGGGAACTAAAAGCAAAAATAAATGAATGGGACTACATCAAACTAAAAAGCTTCTGCTCAGCAAAAGAAATCGTCAACAAGGCAAGGAGACAGTCATCTCAGTGGGAAAATATATTTGCAAGCAATGCCTCCGACAAGGGCCTAATATCCAAAATATACAAAGAACTCATATGACTCAAGAAAACAAACGATCCAATCAAAAATGGGCAGAAGACCTGAACGGACACTTCTCCCTAGAGGACATACAAATGGCCAACAAATATTTTAAAAGATGCACAACATCGCTAGCTATTAGTGAAATGCAAATCAAAACCACGAGATACTATCTCACACCTATTAGAATAGCTATAATCAACAGAACAAGTAAGAACAAATGTAGAAGAGGATGTGGAGAAAAAGAACCCTCATACACTGCTGGTGGGACTGCAAATTGGTACAGCCACTACGGAAAACAGTATGGAGGTTCCTCAGAAAAATAAGAATTGATCTACAATATGATCCACCAATCCCTCTACTGGGTATTTACCCCAACGGCTTGAAAACCCATATCCAAAAAGATATTTGCACACCGATGTTCATAGCAGCGTTATTCACAGTGGTCAGGACATGGAAACAACCGAAATGTCCTACAGTAGATGATTAGCTAAAGAAGCAGTGGTACATATATACAATGGAATATTACTCAGCCATAAGAAGAGATGAAATACTGCCATTTGCGACAACCTGGATGGACCTTGATATAATCATGCTAAGCGAAATAAGCCAGGCAGAAAAAGTTGAAAATTACATGATATCACTTATATGTGAGATGGAAACCTAAAAGCAACAAATGAACAGGACTAACAGAGGCTCAGGGACATGAATAATGGATTAGTGGTTACCAGAGGATAGGGGGTGTGGGAAGAGGGAAGAGGTAGAGGAGGTAAAGGGGGTCAAATATAGGGGGTGAGGGGAGGGTGAAGTGGGTAAATGGTATGAAATATATGGTAGCTGAAGGAAACTGGACTTTAGGCGGTAATCACACAATAGAACATATAGATGTCGACTTATAATGTGCACCTGAAAATAATATAATTGTATTAACCAAGGTTACCCCAGTAAACTTAATAAAAATAATAATAATTATCAGACAAAAAATATATAAATAAAAGATGAAAAAAATAAAAACTAAAAATTATGAAACATTCCTAAATATTTTATATCAGCCTGCAAATTTTGACTTTCTGCTGTTTATTTATAAAAGAAACTTTCTGTTAGACTTTAATGAACTTTTATCCATATAGTAGTATGTATATAAAATCAGTTTTTAAAATTTATGTTACTGAGCTAAAAATAGAGATAACAGTTGTTAAACATAGTGTATTTCATCCTTTCATGCAATATAGAACTCACATCAGGTCATCTAGAATGCAGTTTTAGTCCTTATGCATTTTTTCTGAATTAGTACTAACAGTAGCCAAAAATTGTCACCTCATGGAAACCATAGAGTTAAGAGTGCCTTCATTTTTTAAAAAGATTTTAGTGAAAAATAGTTAACATACTACATCATATTAGTTTCAGGTGTACACCATAGTTATTCAACATTTATACAACTAAAGAAGTTATCACCATGATAAGTCCAGCAACCATCTGACAGCATACAACACTATTGCAATATTATTAACTAAATTCCCTATACTGTACACTATATCCCCATCACTTATTTATTTTATACTGGGCAGTTTCAATCTCTTATTCCTCTTCATCTTTAACTTTCTGATTTTTGGTTGACATCCAATATTATTTTATATTAGTTTCAGGTGTACAGCAAAGTGGTTAGACATTTATATACTTTATGAGGTGATTCCCCCCGATTAATTTAGTAACTACCTAGTACTATATATAGTTAGTTATCATATTACTGACTATATTCCCTATGCTGTACTTCACATCCCCATGACTGTTTTGTAACTACCAATTCATACTTCTTAATCCCTTCACCTTTTCCACCGAGTTCCCCAAGCCCCTCTCATTTGGCCATGACCGGTTTGTTCTCTGTATCTATGAATCTATTTCCATTTTATTTTGTTCTTTAGATTCCACATATAGGTAAAATCGCACGGTATTTGTCTTTCTCTGTCTGACTTATTTCACTTAGCATAATACCCTCCAGGTCCTTTCAGGTCCTTGCAAATGGTAAGATTTCATTCTTTTTCCTGTCCAAGTAATATTCCATTGTATATTTGTACCACTTCTTCTTTATCCAATTGTCCATTGGTGGGCACTTAAGCTGCTTCCATATCTTGGCTATTGTAAATAGTGCTACAGTGAACATAGGGGTGCATATATCTTTTTGAATTAGTGTTTTGGTTTTCTTCAGATAAGTACCCAGAAGTGGAATTGCTAGGTCATAAGGGAGTTTTGTTTTTAATTTTTTGAGGAACCTTCAAACTGTTTTCCATAGTGACTGCACCAATCTGCCATTCCACCAACAGTGCACGGGGGTTCCCTTTGCTCCACATCCTCGCTAACACCTGTTATTTGTTGATTTGTTGATGACAGCCATTCTGACAGGTGCGAGGTGATGTTTCATTGTAGTTTCTCTGACGATTAGCAACATTGAGCATCTTTTCATATGTCTATTGGCCATCTGTATGTCCTCTTTGGAGAAATGTTTACTCAGGTCTTCTGCCCATTTCTTAGTTGGATTGTTAGTTTTTTGCTGTTGAGTTGCATGAGTTCTTTATAAATTCTGGATATTAACCCCTTATCGGATGTATCATTGGCACTACTATCTCCCATTCAGTGGGTTGTCTTTTAATTTTGATGTTTTCTTTTTCGTTTTGATGTTTTCCTTTGCTGTGCAGAAACTTTTTAGTTTAATGTAGTCCCGTTTGCTTATTTTATTTTGTTTCCTCTGCCCAAGAAGGTATATCAGAAAAAATATTACTAAGAGCAATGTCAGAGAGTTTACTACCTATGTTTTCTTCTAGAATTTTAATGGTTTCAGGTCTTACATTAAAGTCTTTAATCCATTTTGAGTTTATTTTTATATATGATGTAAGAAGATGTTCCAGTTTTATTTTTTTGCATATATCTGTTCAGTTTTCCCAGCATCATTTGTTGAATAGACTGTCTTTATCCCATTGTATATTCTTCCCTCCTTTGTCATAGATTAAATGACCATACAGGCATGGGGTTATTTCTGGACTCTATTCTCTTCCATTTATCTATGTCTCTGTTTTTATGCCAGTACCATGCCGTTTTGATGACTATAGCCTTGTAGTATAGTTTGATATCAGGTAGTATGATATTTCAACTTTGTTCTTTTTTCTCATGACTGCTGTGGCTATTCGGGGTCTTTGTGGCTCCATGTAAATTTTACGCTTATTTGTATGAGTTCTGTGAAAAATGCCATTAGTATTTTCATGGGGATTGCATTGAATCTATAGATTGCTTTGGGTAGTATGGACAGTATACACTTCCATTTATTTGTATCTTCTTCAATTTCTTTCTTCAATGTCTTATAATTTTCTGATTACAAGTCTTGTATTTCTTTGGTTAATTTATTCATAGGTTTTATTTTTGATGCAATTATAAATCAGATTGTTTTTTAAATTTCTCTTTCCTATAGTTCATTATTGGTGTACAGAAATGCAACCAATTTCTGAATATTAATTTTGTATCCTGCTACTTTACTGAATTCATTTATCAGTTCTAATAATTTTTGGTGGAATCTTTAGGGTTCTCTCTATATAGTATTATGTCATCTACAAATAATGGCAGTTTTACTTCTTCCTTTCCAATTCGAAGGCCTTTTATTTGTTTTTCTTCTCTAATTGCTGTGGCTAGAACTTCCAATGCTATGTTGAATAGAGGTGGCGAAAGTGGACATTCTTTTCTTATTCCTGATCATAAAGAAACACTTTTGCCTTTTCACCATTGAGCATGAAATGAGCTTTGGGTTTGTCATATTAGCCTTTATTATGTTGAAGGATGTTCCCTCTATTTGCACTTTGCTGAGAGGTTTTATCATAAATGAATGCTGGGTTTTGTCAAAAACTTTTTCTATCAACATGATCATGATTTTTATCCTTTATTTTGTGTATATGGTGTATCACATTAATTGATTTGTGATTATCAAACCAAACTTGCATCTCAGGAATAAATCCTACTTGATCATGCTGTATGATCTTTTTAATGTATTGCTGAATTTGGTTTGCTAATATTTTGTTGAGGATTTTTGCATCTATATTCATCAGTGATATCGGCCTATAATTTTTTTTTTTTTTTTTTTTGGTAATGTCTCTGTCTGGCTTTGGAATCAAGGTAATTGTGGTCTTGTAAAATGAAGTTGGGAACCTTCCATCCTCTTGAATTTTTTGGAATAGTTTGAGAAGGATAGGTGTTAATTCTTCAAACTTCATATGTGAAGCCATCTGGTCCAGGACCTTTCTTTGTTTTATGTCTGGCTTTTTTGATTACTGATTCCATTTCATTAGTAGTATGGGTAAGTTCAGAGTTTCTGTTTCTTCTTGTTTCAGTCCTGGAAGATTGTATGTTTCTAGGAATGTATCCATTTCTTTCAGATTGTTGAATTTGTTGGTATATTATTGTTTATAGTATATTTTTATAATCCTTTGATTTCTGTGGCATTAGTTTTCACTTCTCATCTTTCATTTCTGATTTTATTTGAGTCTTCTCTCTTTTTTTCTTGATGAGTCTGGCTAAAGGTTTGTCGACTTTGTTTATCTTTTCAAAGAACTAGCTCCTGGTTTCTTTAATCTTTTTTATTGCTTTTTAGATTACTTCATTTATTTCTGCTCTTTATGATTTCCTTCCTTTTATTAACTTTGGGGTTTTTTTGGTTGTCTTTTTTCTAGTTCCTTTAGATGTAAGGTTAGATTATTTATTTAAGATTTTTCTTGTTTCTTGAGATAGGCCTGTTTTGCTATGACTTCCCCTCTTAGGACCACTTTTGCTATGTCCCATAGATTTCGGGTCATTGTGTTTTCATTTTCATTTGTCTCAAGGTATCTTTTGATTTCTTCCTTGATCTTGTTGTTAACACATTCATTACTTAGTAGCATGTCATTTACCCTCCATGTCTTTGTGTATTTTTTAGGTTTTTTTTCTTGTAATTGATTTCTAGTTTCATACCATTATGGTCAAAGAAGGTGCTTTATATGATTTCAATCTTCTTTAATTTATTGAGACTTGTTTTGTGGCCTAACAGTGGTCCATCTTGTAAAATGTTCCATGTGCACTTGAAAAGACTGTATACTCTGCAGCTGAGGGGTGAAATGCTCTAAAAATATTAATTAAATACATCTGATCTAATATGTCATTTAAGGCCACAATGTCCTTGTTGATTTTCTGTCTGGAAGATCTATCCACTGATGTCAGTGAGGGGGTACTAAAGTCCCCTACTATTGACTGTATGACTGTCAATCTCTCCCTTTATGACCCTCAGTATTCGTTTTATATACTTTGATTCTCCCATGTTGGATGCATAAATATTTACAAGAGTTATAACCTCTTGTTGGATTGATCCCTTTATCATTTTGTAATGTCCCTTTTTGTCTATTATTACAGCTTTTGTTATAAAGTCTATTTTAGAGTTCCTACTGATACAAGTATTGCAATCCTGACTCTTTTATTGTTTTGTTTTCATTTCCATGAAATATCCTTTTTCATCCATTTACTTTCTGTTGTGTCTTTCAATCTGAAATGGGTCGCTTATAGACAGCAAATGTATGAGTCTTGTTTTCTTTTCTTTTCTTTTTTAATTTTCAAATTGAGTTTTTAATTTCTGAACATGATTTCTTTTTTACATTGTTTCTTGGGGTACCATTGGTTAACACAATTACATAATTTTCAGGTGTACATTAAATTTGACAACTATATATTCTATTGTGTGTTTACCATCTAAAGTCCAGTTTCCTTCAGCTACCATATATTTGATACCCTTTTCCCACTTCACCCTCCCTCTACCTCACTATATTTGACCCCCTTTACCCCACCTACCTCCCCCCTCCCCCGACCCCACCCTCTGGTAACCACTGGTCCATTGTCTATGTCCATGAGTCTCTGTTTCTCCTATTCATTTGTTGCTTTTAGGTTTCTATCCCACATATAAGTGATATCATGTGATTTTCTACTTTTTCCACCTGGCTTATTTCGCTTAACATGATTATATCGAGGTCCATCCAGGTTGTCGCAAATGGCAGTATTTCATCTCTTCTTATGGCTGAGTAATATTCCATTGGATATATGTGCCACGGCTTCTTTAGCCAATCATCTATCGCGGGACATGTTGGTTGCTTCCATGTCCTGGCCACAGTGAATAGTGCTGCTATGACCATCGGTGTGCAAATATTATTTTGGATATGGGTTTTCAAGTCTTCGGGGCAAATACCCAGTAGAGGGATTGCTGGATCATATAGTAGATCAATTCTAAGTTTTTTGAGGAACCTCTATACTGTTTTCCATAGTGGCTGTACCAATTTGCAGTCCCACCAGCAGTGTATGAGGGTTCCATCCTCTCCAACATTTGTTCTTACTTGTTCTGTTGATTATGGCTATTCTAACGGGTGTGAGATAATATCTCATTGTGGTTTAGATTTGCATTTCCCTAATAGCTAGCAATGCTGAGCATATTTTCAAATATTTTTTGACCATTCGTCCTCTAGGGAGAAGTGTCTGTCCATGTCCTCTGCCCATTTTATGACTGGATCATTTGTTTTTTTGTTCTTATTGAGTCTTATGAGTTCTTTGTATACTTCGGATATTAGGCCTTTATCAGAGACGTTACTTGCAAATATATTTTCCCATTGAGATGGTTGTCCCTTTACCTTGTTGACATTTGTTTTGCCGAACAGAAGCTTTTTAGTGTGATGTAGTCCCATTCATTTACTTTTGCTTTTACTTCCCTTGTTTTTGAGGTCAAATTCATAAAATCCTCTTTGAGTCCAAGGTCCTTGACTTTCTTTCCTATGTTTTCTTCTATGCATTTTATTGTTTCAGTTCTTGTTTCCATGTCCTTAATCCATTTTAAGTTAATTTTGATGTGTGGTGATAGACAACAGTCTAGTTTCATTCTTTTGAAGTTGGCCTTCCAGTTTTCCCAACACCATTTATTGAAGAGGCTTTCCTTTCTCCACTGTATGTGTTTGACTTTTTGGTCGAAACTTATTTGCCCATATAAATATGGATTTACTTCTGTACTCTCGATTCTGTTCCACTGGTCTGTGTGTCTGTTTTGCTTCCAATACCGTGCCGTTTTGATTCCTGTCGCTTTGTAGTATAATTTGAAGTCGGGCAGAGTGATGCCTCCAGCCTCGTTCTTTTCTCTCAGGATGGCTTTGGCAATTCGAGGTCTTTTGTGCTTCCACACAAATCTGATGATTTTTTGTTCTATTTCTTAAAAAAAAAAAAAAAGCCGATGTGATTTTGATGGGGATTGCATTAAGTCTATATAATGCTTTAGGTAATATGGTCATTTTAACCATATTGATTCTTCCAATCCAAGAACACAGAATATCTTTCCATTTCTTTGTATATTCTTCGATTTCTTTTAATAGGGTCTTGTAGTTTTCATTATATAGGTCCTTCACATGTTACGTTAAATTTATTCCTAGGTATTTTATTCTTTTTGTTGCAATTGCAAAAGAAATTATTTTTTCCACTTCTTTTTCTGATGCTTCATTATTAGAGTATAGGAACACTATGGATTTTTGAATGTAGATTTTGTATCCAGAGACTTTACTATATTTGCTTATTGTTTCTAGTAGTGTTCGTGTGGAGTCTTTAGGGTTTTCTATGTAGAGAATCATGTCATCCGCAAATAGTGACAGTTTGGCTTCTTCATTTCCTATTTGGATGCCTTTTATATCTTTCTCTTGTCTGATTGCATTCGCTAGGACCTCCAATGTTATATTGAATAACAATGGTGACAGTGGACAGCCTTTCCTTGTTCCTGATCTTAGAGGGAAAGTTTTTAGTTTGTCACCATTAAATATAATGTTGGCTGAGAGTTTCTCATATATGGCCTTTATTACGTTAAGGTACTTTCCTTCTATACCAATTTTTTTAAGTGTTTTGATCATAAATGGATGCTGTATCTTGTCGAAGGCTTTTTCTGCATCTATTGATATGATCATATCATTCTAGTTTTTTAATTTGTTTATGTGGTGTATCACATGATTCGATTTGCGTTATGTTGAACCATCCATGTGCGCCTGGGATGAAGCCCACTTGATCGTGGTTTATAATCTTCCAAATATGTTACTGTATTCGGTTTGCTAGTATCATATTTAGGATTTTTGCATCTGTGTTCATGAGAGATATTGGTCTGTAGTTTTCTTTTTTTGTGTTATCTTTAGCAGGTTTTGGTATCAGAGTAATACTGTCCTCATAAAATGAATTGGGAAGTATTGCCTCCTCTTCGATTATTTGGAAGAGTTTGAGGAGAATAGGTATTAAATCTTCTTTGAATGTTTGGTAGAATTCACTGGTGAAACCATCTAATCCTGGACTTTTACTTTTTTGGTAGGTTTTCGATGATTGTTTTAATTTCCATATTGCTGATCAGTCTATTTAGATTTTCCAGATCTTCTTGATTCGGTCTAGGAAGATTGTATTTTTCTAAGCACTGATCCTTTTCTTCTAGGTTATTAAATTTGGTGTTATATACTTTTTCATAGTATTCAGGCATGATCCTTTGTATTTCTGCAATGTCAGTTGTAATTTCCCCTCTTTCATCCCTGATTTTTTTATCTGTGACCTTTCTCTTTTTTCTTTAGTGAGTCTAGCCAGGGGTTTGTCAATTTTATTAACGTTCTCAAAGAAACAGCTCTTTGTTGCAGTTATTTTTTTCTATTGTTTTTGTTGTTGTTGTTGCTTTGTTTTCAATTTCATTTATTTCTGCTCTAATTTTGATTATTTTTCCTTCTGCTGACTTTAGGCCTCATCTGTTCTTCCTTTTCTAGTTTTTCTAAGATGAAGCGTTAGGTTGTTTATTTGGGCTCGTTCTTGTTTTTGGAGATAGGCCTGTAATGATATGAACTTTCCTCTTATGACTGCTTTTGCCATGTCTCAAAATTTTTGATATGTTGTGCTATCATTATCATTTGTTTCTATGTATCTCTTGATCTCTGTTTTTATTTCTTCTTTGACCCAGTCATTGTTCAGTAGCATGTTATTTAATCTCCATGTATTTGTGGTTCTTCCTGATTTCTTTCTGCAGTTGATCTCTAGTTTCAAAGCATTATGATCAGAGAATATGGTTGGTGTGATTTCAACCCTCTTATATTTTTTGAGGCTATCTCTGTGTTCCAGTATGTGGTCAATTCCTGAGAATGTTCCATGTGCACTAGAGAAGAATGTATAAGCAGCTGTTTTGGGATGGAAGGCTCTATATATATAAGTTATGTCCAGTTGGTCTAATGTGTCATTTAAGGATGTTATTTCCTTATTGATTTTCTGTTTGAATGATCTGTCAATATCCAACGGTGGGTATTTAGGTTCCTTAATGCGATAGTGTATTGATCTGTCTCTCCCTTTAGATCTGTTTGTAATTGCTTTACATATTTTGGGGCTCCCTGATTGGGAGCATAAATAGTAATAATTGTTATGTCTTCTTGGTGCACGATTCCTTTTATCATTATGAAGTGTCCCTCAGTATCTTTCTTTACCTTTTTTATTTAGAAGTCTATTTCGTTTGATATTAGTACCGCTACTCTCGCTTTTCTCTGCCATTTTTTGAAATATTGGTTTCCACCCTTTCACTTTAAGTCTATATTTGTCTTTGGAGATGAGATATGTCTCCTGGAGGCAGCATATGGTTGGGTTTTGTTTTTTGATCCATTCTGCAACTCTGTGCCTTTTTATTGGTGAGTTCAGTCCATTTACATTTGGGGCGATTATTGAAGTATGAGGACTTCTCATAGCCATTTTATCTTTTGATTTCTGGTAGCTCAGTGTTTCCATTGGTTCCTTGTCCTCGTGTTTCTGTTTTCTTTATTTTGGTTGGCTTTTGTGGGTTTTGTCTCTAGTTGATTCTTCTTGTTTCATGTTATATACTTCAGTTCTGACACTATGGTGTGTGGTTACCATTACAAATATGAAAAGGATAGTTATATATATACAGTCATCCAATTTCTTCTGCGTGTACCTTATCTCCTTTCCCCTTTGCGAATTTGGATCTTTGAATCCTCCCCTTTTCAGTCATCATTATCTTAATTTGTCCCTATGTATGCTGAACGTTCATTACTATCTTGCTATAGCAATTTTCTTCTTATTATTTAAGCTCATAATGCCCTGTTCTTAGTTAGAATTGCACTCCTGTGCTTCTATTTGCCTGATAGTCACTTTACTCCTAATTATGTATTTTTGTTTTGTTTTGTTATTTTGTTTTAGATGAGCTGACATCTTTCACCATGTCCTGTAGTGCAGGCCTCGTAGTGAATTCTCTCAATTTTTTTATGTCTGGAAAGGTCTTAATTTCTTCTTCATATCTAAAGGAGAGCTTAGCTGGATACATTATTCAAGGCTGGTAGTTCCTTTTACTTAATACTGTAAATATTTGATTCCATTCCTTTCTGACTTGTAAGGTTTGTGCTGAGAAGTCCCATGATATTCTAATGGGTTTTCCTTTATAAGTTACCAGCTTCTTTTCCTTGGCTGCCCTGAGAAGTCTTTCTTTGTCGTTGATTTTTGATAACTTCAATAAATTGTGTCTTGGTGAAGGCCTTTTTGTGTTGAGATAATTGGGTGTTCTGTTGACTCCCTGAATTCCAAGTTCCAGCTCATTCCTTAGATTTGGGAAATTCTCGTCCACTATTTGTCTGAAAATGCTTTCTAGTCCCTGTTCTTTTTCCTCACCTTCGATAATGCCCATTATTCTTATGTTTCCTCTCTTGATGGTATCAACTAGTTCTTGTATTTCTCTTTCATTATTTTTTATTCTTCAGTTTCTCTCTTCTTCCTTCTGATTTATTTCTAGATTTCTGTCTTCGATATCACTGATACTTTCCTCCATTCATTTGACTCTATTTCCCAAGCTTGCTATTTCATTTTGAATCTCTTGTAATGTGTTCTTCATCTCTAGAAGTTCTGTTTTGTTCCTTTTGAGAGTTTCGATCTCCTTGCTCTGCTCATCTAGTTGTTTTTTCAATAAATGAAATTGTTGATTTGAGTTGTTTTGGATCTCATTGAGTTTTTTCAGAAGTACGATCCTGAATTGTCTGTCATTTAAGTCGCATATTTCTACGTCTGTAAGCTTATTTTCTGGAGATTTTTCTATTTCTTTCTGAGATGCCTTGTCACCTTGGTTGTTCATGGTGTTTAATGGACTATTTCTGCGCTTGGGCATTAATGGAAGTGTATTCTGTTGTTTTTCCAGAAAGATTTATTATATAAAGGTCTCTCTTTAGATTGCTGCAAAGAAGGCACTTTTCTTTTGGTTTCCAGTAGGTGGCGTCTAAGCCTCTTGCATCTCTGCTTTATATAAAGCTTAAGTAATGCCTTTTTAATTTTCTTGTAGTATTTAATCACGCTCGCTACCCTCAGTTTCAGTCCCTGTCAGTGTCAGCGAGAGTCTCAGCAGTGTTTGCTCAGATTCCCCTGGGGCTCTGTGGTGACTGGTCTTGGAGGGTATGGTGGGAGGGGCCCTCTGGATTTTGGGTTGGGGGCTGCGGTCAGCCTCGATTTTCCAACTGGGGCTGGTAAAAATCAACTGTTGTTTCTCCGTGGTCCTGTCTTGCTTCTCTGCTTTCTGCCCTGATGACTGGGCCTTGCCACTGGCTGGCCGTGTGGATCTCACAGCTTTCTCAGGTAGGGCTGTTCAGTGAAGTCTCTGCACCTTCTCCTCAACCCCTCCTCCTGCAGGGAGCTCCAGAAGCTGCAAGAGGTTGCTTTAGTCTTGGCAGCTTTTGCTCAGATTCCCCTGGGGCTCCACGGTGATTGGTCTCGGAGGATATGGGGGGAGGGGTCCTCTGGGTTGGGGGTTGAGGGCTGCAGCTCAGCCTCGGTTTTGGATCTGGGGCCAGTAAAAATCAACTGTTGTTTTTCTGCTGTCTCATCCTGCTTTTCTGCTTTCTGCCCTGATGACTGAGCCCTGCTGCCAGCTGCTAGAAATCCCAGCATTTCCACGTTGGCTGATCAGGGAAGTCACCACGCCTTCTCCCCTCCTCCTCCTCCTGCAGGGAGCTCCAGAGGCTGTGAGGGGCAGCTTCCTTGTTTCTCCTAGTCCACCTCCTGACACCTAGGGTTCTGACCTGTGGTAGCTCTTATGCACAGATCCCATGCTCAGACATGCTGGTGTGCAGTTTGGGTGGTTTTTTGTTGAGTTTTAGATGTTCAGTTTATTTTTGTTTCAAGGGGAGAGATCTGAGGATGTCTCTCACTCTCTGTGTTTCCGGTTTATTGGATTTCTTTCTGCCACCTTAATTTGTGCTTTCTGTTTACCCAGCTTTTTCCTTTTTTTTTTTTTTTTGGTATTCATTTGTACTTGCAATATTGGTTTTATTCTTATTCTATGGCCGGGTTTTGGGGGAGGTTTACCAGAGGGGTATTTATTTGTTTATTTTTACAGGAATCTTTTAAATTCACTATGACATTTTGTAAGGGTTAGTCTAATCAAGACAAGATCACATTATGCATGAATTCGCTTAACTTGGCATAGTAAATGGCAAAACCTTTCAATACACTAGAAGTGAAAGAATGAGTATGGCACCATTGCCAAATCCTATGTGCTGTGGAACTTCCACTCCTGTATCCTGTTTTGGACCCCAACTGTGAGACATAAGACTAAGTGAGCATGTTCATGATGTCAATCCATATGTTAAATATTAATATTTTACTTCTTGGTTTAAAAATATAGATATTCTAATATTTTTTCTTCTTCCTCAAAAGGGTGTTATGGGTTGAATTATACTCCCAAAAAAGATATGTCGAATTCCTAACCCCCAGTATCTCAGAATGTGACCTCATTTGAAAATAGGGCCTTTATAGAGATAATCACATTAAAATAGGGTCATTAGGGTGGGCCATAATCCAATATAACTGATGTTCTTTAAAAAGGGGAAATTTAGACACAGAGACAGAGACACAGGGAGAACACCACGTGAGGATGAAGGCATCTACAAACCAAGGAACACCAAAGATTGCCATCAAACCACCAGAAGCTAGGAGAGAAGCATAGAAAAGATTCTCTCTCATAGCCCTCCAAAGAAACCAACCCTACCTACACCTTTCAGCCTCTAGGACTGTGAGACAATAAATGTCTGTACTCAATCTGTGTCTGTACTTTGTTATTGCTGCTGTGTTAGTGATACTAATTAATATTAATATTAATGTTACTAATGCAGTTTGGAAACATTGACCTTGTTCACCATATTAATGGAACTTGATTTCCTTAAAGGTACTTCCTTACTTTCCTAATCCACAATTTTTAATGGTTTTATTCATCTCAGAAGCTAAGCAGGGTCGGGCCTGGTTAGCACTTGGATGGGAGACCATCTAGGAAGACCAGGTGCTGTAGGTATAAAAAATAAGGGATTGTAAACTGACAAAGTCCTTGCAATCTGTGAGGTCAACCAAAGGTTGCTTCACCTAAAAAAAAAATAAAATAAAATTGTTTTATTCAATGATAGAAAACAATAAATTATTGGGAAATTTTTTCATTGATTTCTTCTTTCATTTTGAACACATGACTTACTAGGCATATAGCAGGGAATAAAACAGACAAGCTCCTCTGCTCCTGGAGCTTACATACCAATGAGGAAGACAGACACGAAACAAATAAAGATATAGGGATAGACTTTTTAAGTGATGTTAAGGAAATACAGGGCACTATGAAGCAGTATAAGAGAGTGTTCATAGAAGTCCTCTCTGAAAACAATCTTTTTTTCTTTTAATTAAAAAGAAAATTCATTTGCAGTTGACATACAATATTAGTTTCAGGTATACAACATAGTGATTAAACATTTACACAACTTATGAAGTGATCACCCTGATAATTCTAGTATGGAGAGAGAATCTTTAATCTGAGGTTTGAGGAAGGATTCCCATGTAAAGACAAGGAGAAGATCATTTCAGACAGAGGGAACTGCATGTGGAAATACCTTGGCATGTTCAAAGAACAGATTGGATCTTAACTTGCTAATGCACTGGATATTATGGGAAATGAGGGACAGGAAATGACCAAAGATGACTAACTTGGATTCAGAACAAGGAATACTATTAAGAATAAAGAGGAGCATTACAGAATGATAAAGGGATCAATTCTCAAGAAGACATAACCATCCTAAGTGTATATGTACCTAACAACAGTGCATCAAATAAGTGAGGCAAAACTGAGAACTGCAAGGAGAAATAAACACATTTGCTATTATAATTGGAGAATTCAACACTCTTTGTCAGTAATCTATAACATAAAGAGGCAGAAATCGGTATGAATATAGAATGAATAATGGAGAAATGTGAAGATGAGAACCAGTGGCAACCCTGAGAAAAACTGCAGCAAGGTAGGGTGTAGTTCTTTCCTCGAACCAACTCTTCTACATTCCCCCTCAGGAAGAGAGGCCCACAGGAACTTTGAACAGGTTTGGAGAAGTGATTCCATGCAGCACGGAGAGTAGACTGTGGCAGGCATGTAGGTACATGGCTTAGATCTCCCTTCAAGGAAGAATTTACCATATATCTGTGAGGAATAGAGTTAGCTGACAGCTTCCAGCTGCAGTAACTTCTAAGATCAGCCATAGCAGTCTTGACAAGGCCACGTTTTCCCCTGAAAGACTCCAGCCAATGGCTGAGCATGGTGGCAGTACTAGGGCCTGGCCATTTCTGCCCAACATGGGATTCTTCTAACAGGCAGTCTTTCCTCCAGAACTCCCCATTGTGTTAACTAAGGCTTTGTCACACCTGTCTCACAGTCTAAGGCAATTCTGTCCAAATCCCCTTCCTTCCCCCACCCTTTCACGTGTGTCGGATTTGCATCATAGTCTGGGGGTTTCCCTGCCCAGTCTTGCTCCCTGCCCTTTAATCTTTCACAAGCATTATCTCCAATCAACATCTTGCATTCCTAATTCCATTTTAGCATCTGCTACCTGGAGGAACCAAATTGGTACAATTAGCCACTTACCATTGCCATCTACTTTGGAGAAATTCTACAGAAGACACTTACTCGAGCATTTCAAGAGTCTCTTCATTATGATCAAAATGTTTTCAGCAAGTTCACCAGTTGAATTCACAGCTAGATAATCTAGATAATAAAAACCACTTAATACCCCAAACTCACAATCTTTATTAAGGTATATGTGCTGCAGCTACATCTTTTGTAAGCATTGCACTAGCTTCCTCTTGCATGGTACAACACTGATGAAGCTTGTCATAAAAGCATACATTTGGGTTGTTCCAAGTCAATTCTAGTCATGTTTATGATCATTCAGATTGAAGGTTTTTCCAGAAGGTCACAGATTTTTCTTGGAATTCAAACAGTCAAGTGATGGCTTTTTTAAATGAAAGTCAGTGACTTTCTTGAGCAAAAGTAATTATTTGTAGGCATTGCTCATCTATTCATAAAGCTGAGAAAGAAATCCTTAAGATAACTGACAAGTATTAAGTGCTTCTCTTAAATCTTCACTTATAGCTCAGGTTTAGATGGCTTTCCTGTGGATAGCAGTGCATAGCAGTGTTAATCAGAGTAGATTAGACTCTGCTCTAGTAGCAAATAAACTCTGAAGTTTCAGTGGCTTAAGACAAAAGTTTATTTCTCACTCTCACAAAGTCCCATGAGATGGTTCCCATCTGAATAACTCTCCTAGATAGGTTTCTTCTAAGTGGTGAACTCAAGAATCCAAGTTCCTTGCTTTGTGCTCTGCCATTTCAGAGTCTAACAGCACAGAGATCCAGCATGAAAAATTATGAAGTCTATTGTATGAGCTAGACCTGGAAATGACAGTTATCAATTTCACCCACATTCCTTTGGCCAGAACAAAACACATGGCCTCACTTGGCTAAAAAGAAAGCTAGAAAAAGTAGAGGAGCTCACGGACATTGGTGTACAGTCTCTGCCATAATAGACTTTGCTTTTGGTGTAACAGCTTGAATACATGAAACAAGCTCTCAAATTAGATTTACCATAGCTTTAACACCTTTCATATTTTATTCGTGTACCTCACTTTCAGTCCAAATTATTCTCACAAAGTCATCAATAAGCTTAAAGTCCCTCCTTATCTCAGTTAATTGCATCGCCATCCACCAATTTACTCAAGTCCAACATTTAGAAGTTATCTTTGTTTCTTCTACATGGAAACTAAAAAAAAAAAAAAAAGAGCCAAAGAGACCAATGCAGGGGTGATTCCAGAGTAGCTTTCATGAATATTACAGTCCAATAGGAAAGCATATTCCTACAAAGAAGATGGGTTGATAGCATTATCTGTAAAGAGTATCTTAATATATTTACCTAATTTCTCATTGTAGTATGTACTTCTCATAGCCTATAAAGACTCCCTGAAAGGGAAGAGGGTGCCCTGAATATCTAATGTGAGTATTCAGATCTGCCTAGAAGTCATATTTTTCATGGTCAATTAATAAACAGACATTCTGATTCATATGTCAGTATATTATGAGTTGGATCATTTATTAATTCATATATATTCAACAAATATTTATTGAGTGCCTACTAGCTTACCATGTGCCATGGCACTGTTCTAAGTGTCAAAAATACATAAATATACAAAACAGACAAAAACCCTGCCCTGGAGCTTACATTCTGATGGGCTAAAGAGAAACAGAGTTTTTAAGGAAATACATAGTGTAGGGGTTCAGAAGGAGTCTCCTCAGAAAGTGCTACCCTAGCTTACAGATTATTTCTAGCTGAAGGCAAGAAAAGCCTAACAAACTCAAGAAGAGTTTTGGGGTTTGGGGATTTTTTGTTTGTTTGCTTGTTTCTTAACTACTCCTTATCTGCTTAAGGGAATTCAGATAGAAAAACCTTCAGGAAGGGAATCTCAGCATATTTACCTTAGCATAATATGAACTAAGTGTGGCAGACAGGGAGGAACCAAGCAAAGGTCTGTTTGTTAGGTCCAATTGTTTTGGGGTGGTCTGCCAAGAATTTGTTTACCAAATGTTTACTCTTTTTCATCTGCCTGTGAATTACCTATTTTCCCTTTGAAGTTTCAGACCCATACTTCTCTCTCCTTAGTCCAAAATATAACTCATCTTGCCTCACTATCTTTGGAATTTTTATGCTTATGCGAATTCCTGGTGCACAGGTATTAAAACATGATTTTATCCTGTTAATCTGCTGTTATCATTTAAATTATTTGACTAGCCAGAAGAACTAAGGGGGCAGGGGAAAGTTATGGTGTCCCCCTATAATAGTATATCATATCATAATAAAATCTATAAAGAAAAAGAAAGCAGGGAAGGGGGCAATTGTGGAAGCAGAAAAACCCGTTGGGAGGAAATTCCAATAATATAAGTAGGAGATGATAAATTTTAAAGAGAAAAATAAGTGCCAGGCATGACTATTGAGATTTTTGGCCTGAGTTACAAAACAAAACAAAACAAAACAAAACAAACAAACAAACAAACAAAACACCAAGTTTCCATTTACTCAGATGGGGAAGGCTAGGAGAGGGGCAGATTAGGTGGGGAAGATCAGGGGTTTGGTTTGAGACATATTAGGCTTGAAATGCCTGTTAAATATCCAAGTGGAGCTATTAAGGAGGTATGGGGACTAAAAAATATAATTACTACTTTTCCTCCCACCTTCTAAGTTCTTCTAGCTGGGCTAATAATCAAATTAACAGACAAATTAACAGGAAAATATTAAAAATTTTCATACATGCTCATGGGGAATTCACATAAGCATGAAAATTCTAAAGACAGTGAGGCAACATTGAATATATATGGCATTTATGGACAAAGGAGAAAAAGGGAGGACAGGGTATTAGGTTTCAGAAGTGAAAATGGGTGATTTACAGGTAGTTGAGAAACATAAGCACATGTGTGGCAGGCAACTTCTTGCCAGGCAACTCAAACAATGGAACACAGCGGGTGTCTAGCTAACAGGCACCTGCTTGAAGCCCTCTTATTTAGCATTCTTAATTCAAATTAAACTATTCAGGCTAAGGCAAACATCCTAAGATTTCCTTCCTGAAGCAGGTTTTTCTGTCTGAATCTCTTGGGCAAGAAAGGGAGGAGAGTCAAAAGTTCTTTCTGAGTCTTGTTTCTTAATAAATAGATTAAAACCAATATCCCCAAAAAAGCAGCTTCAGGGTGGCAAAACTTCGGTTCCCTTCAGAGGCATCTGGGTATGAGAATCTGAAGTTCAAGGCAGAATTCCAGGCTGGAGATACATACTTGAAAGTCATCAGGACATAGATGGTATTTCAAGGTGTGAGACTAGATGAGGTCACCATGGAAATCAGTTTAAATAGAGAAGAGGCTCAAGGACTGAGGTTGTGGAAATGAGGAAGAAGCAGCAAAGGAGACTAGAAGGACAGATCAAGAGTCAGTCCTCCAAACTAGTTCACATCAGAGTACACTGATAAAGCTGAGTTTCTGGATCCGCAAAGCTAAAAAATATATAGCAGGTACTACTGTCCCATGAAGTCTGGCTAAGTAGTCAGGGCCCCAATAGCAAAGGACTCCATGGCTCATTGCAACCAGCTGCTGCTACCTTCATTGCTGCTGCCAACACCAACTGACCTAGAAGTAAAGGAACACTTTATATCACAACACCTGGATCCTACCAGCAGGTTAGGGTGAAGACAAGGGTTAAGTTAAGGTTTAGGGTTAGGTTAAGGTTAGGACTGCTAGTCTGTGATGCGCTAAGTCCCAATAGCCTCAAACCTCTCCTCAGGATGTTTCCCCCGACATCCTGCTGTAACTGACATCTTGGCTGTCTGCTGGTGCCTCTAAAGTGCAGGCTGTTTATTCTCTCATCTCCCCGCAGCTAAATGCCTTAGAGAGTGCCGGGGAGGGGGTGGAATTGGAGCTCTCTTTGCTCCCGAAGGCCACTTTCTGATCTTTGGTTCTCCCCACTTTTGAGAAATCTCTGGCTCCTCCTTAGCTCATATCATCACGTTATTTCACCCTCTCCCCATCTTAGTGGTAATCTTCTGCCACCCTCCTAGCCACTGCCCTCCTTCGTAAAGGCTTTAGTTCTTGACTCACTTTCTCTCTTCTTTGTGGCAACTTCTCCCGTCATTCTCAGTGATTTCAACATTCACACGGCCAACCACCCTGCACTCTGGTCTCTTGTTTCCTCCATCTGTGCATTGCCAATGATCACTAGCATTTTGAGAAGCACTTCACAACATGGATGAATCTCAAAGACATTATGCTGAGTGAAAGAAGCCAGTCTCAAAAGGTTACATGCTGTATGCTTCCATTTATATGACACTCTTGAAAGGCAAAACTATAGGGACAGAAAACAGATCAGTGGTTGCCCAGGGCTGGGGATGGGGAAGGCCTTGACTGTAAAGGGGCAGGACATGAGAATTCTGGTGTCTGATCGAGCAGTTCCGTATCCTGATTGTGGTGGTGGTAGTCACATAGATCTATACATGTGTTAAAACTCCTAGAACTCTACATCAAAGATAACAAGGTAAGTTTACTTTACATAAATTGTAAAATGTGTAGAGGTGGAGTGATTAAAATGTAATGAGTCTAGGTCTTCAGATAGTATTGAGAAATTTATTATTCCATCACTTGGACCATCTCTTAGTGTTGTAAAAATATCAATGGCAAAGAAACTAAAAGGATCATGTGACTACCATGAAAAACCTTTGAAATTTGGATTACTGTGGCCTGGTAATGGGAGCAAATTAAATTCCATTAAGTGACATTTGTATCCCCAGAATAGTGCTGATATAGAGTAAGTATTCAATAAATATTTGTAAAGTGAATAAATCAGTAAGTGAATGAATGAATGGAAAGGCTCGTACATTTTGATTTGAAATCTTTCTGCTTCAAACATCATCAAAAATTTTGAAGCAGAATGGGAGGACATTCAAGCATTGCCTAAAGTTAAATACAGTGTGCCAAGAATAAAAATGCAAAAGTTGTATAAACCACATTTTATAGTGTTATATTTAACTGCAAAGGTTAGAGCTGCTGAACCATTGCCAAAACTGCTGCTAAAGACATAGTGAAAACAATAACTGGGGACAAAGCAAATGTCTCCGTCAAATATCACAGTTCACTTTAGAATTACAGATGTGGCTGGAAACTTAAAATGGCAAATATCCAATTTCTGACAAGGCTGATGTTATTCACTGTGAACTAATGTGAATTTAATTTTTTTCCTACTTATCATATATGATCTAAATAAATAATTTCATGAAGACATTATGTTCTGCTAATCTTTTCCAACTTGTAAAACTGAATAAGATTTCCTTTTTTCCTTTCTTCTTTTATTCATTCCATCCTTCCTTCACTCATCTAACTAACCATTACTGAGCACTATGTGCCAGCAAGTGTTCTAGGCACAGAGAACACAGCTGTGAACAAGAGACAAGATCTGCTTCTTCATGGATCTTACATTCTGATAGGTGGAAACAGACAATAAATCGAGAAAAGAAAGATAGCAGATAGCGATAACTGTTACACAAAGAATCAAAATTAGGCAATATGGTAGTGTGAATGGCGTAGCTCTGTAGATAGGGTGGTCAGGCCAGCCCTCTGAGAGGAGATAACATTCAAGCTGAGCTCTGAATGACAAGAAGCAACCAGCTGCAAACATCTGAGGAAAGAACTTTCCAAGCAGAGGGAGCAGCTAGAGCAGTGGTTCTCAAAGGAATGGCACTGCCTCCTAGGGGATATTTTGGAAATGTGGGTGCTGCACTGATCAGGGCATTCTACTAGCATTTAATGGGCAAGGGCCAGGGATGTTGCACATCTGCAATGCATGAGACTGTCCTGCATCCTTTATGGCCTTCCAGATCCACCAGACATTCATGTAGATAGAAAGACTATTTAAAACTATCAGAATTGAGAACTTAGCTCTCTTCACTCATAAAGACATAACATTTTTTGCACAGCGTTTATGGAATTGTTCATAAAGGCAAGCACCATGTAAATAGAAAGCATATTGTATTTTGTTTCACTCAGAACTTCACCAAGAGTTGGTTAGCATTTCAAAATCAACATCTCCCCAGTGACAACACCATGTCACAGAAAACACCAGGTCTAATGAGCATGCTTCAGAGAAAATCGATGACGGAGATTTTTTTTTTAATTGATAATACATACCATGGTAAAAAGAAAAGAGGGGGAAAAACAAACAGTTCAAAAGGGCACATAGTCAAAAGTCAATCTCTCTTTCACTCTTGTTTCCAAGTCTCCCAATTTCCTTCCCTAGAGAGGAATTGATTATCATTTTTTTGGATAGCCTTCCGTTTTTGTTTAAAAATAAAAAAGGCATGCAGACAGGAAAGAAGGGAGGAAGAAAGAACAGGAAAAAATCCATATAGATGAATATTTGTCTGAACATGAAAAAAATTTTTGAGGAAAGATGTACACACGCACCAAGCTCTTAATGTTGGTTACCTCAGAGCATGCGCAAGGGGAACTTAACTTTCTTTAATACGTGTCTGCTCTGTTTGTCTTGCACAACGGGTATATACTACTCTTGTAAATGAAAAACTCCAAAAGGTTAAAGAATAAAAAACAAATTAAGAAAGCAGGAATCAACCAATGTTGGTATAAATATAGCAAGATCAACTATAATTTGAGAAACATCAGCAAGTTAAACTAAGGTAATGTTTTGAGAGAAGATTTCACTTAGAATAGAAACTAAGAAATGAGAGCTGGGGAATTAAAAACAATTAGCATCTCCCAAGTCCTGACCATGGTGACGGAAGGCTGTCTACTGGCTCGAATCAGCTAGCCATCTTCCTCCTTATGTTACAATACTACTTCTAAGAATTTTTCTTACTGTCTCTTTCCTTTTTTATTTTAGTTGTCATACATTTGTTTTTAACATGACACCCTGGTTTTATAGCATATGAATTTTTCAAAGTTGGAGATCTTTTTACCTACTATGTTCTTCAGACTTTTCAATAAATGGGAATAAGAGGCAGTAAAGTTAGCTTGAATCTGCAAGTCACAATACAAATGCAGAACACCCTTGGGGATTGATTTCTGATTGAGATTGTAGAAGCAAAAGGGATTATATGGAAAGTAACCTCACAGGGTGATCTGATCATAAATTCCTAATTGGGCAGGTCATAGTGGGTAGTCACACCCCAAGCATATAAATTCTTTAGTAAAAGGCTTATCTTTATTTTAAGGGAGCCCTGTCCACTGTTTCTGTGCATCTAAGTTAACATACTTTTGAAATGCCTCCTTTCAAACCCCTCCTAAAATTTGACCACCCTCAAGAGAGCACATAATTTTAACTGTCCTATAATCCGATCCTCGCCTTGCTTTCTCCCACCTTCATGTAATCTTCCTTATGTTCCCTCCTTAATTTCAAATGCATAAAAGATACTGAAAATTGTCATTCTCTGGAGAATGTGAGATCTTGCTCCCTGGCACATGTCCTCACTTTGGCTCAAATAAACTCTTATATACAGGTTTTGGAGTTTCTTACATGGACATTTACTTGGTGTGGTATGGCAGGATTCTGAAGAAGCCCACCCAGGACCACACTCCTGACCAGGTGCTAGTACAAGCAGGGGCCCACTGTGCTTCATCAGCTCCCCAATTTCCATCAAGTGAACTTGGGTGAGTCTTTTTCTTGGAATCTTGAACCTATCTGCTTTAGGTAGTGGTTCCTGACTTCATCTGCGCTGTTCTTGTGTGGCTGTTTTTAATTTCGGCTTTTAAAAATCGGCTCAAAAAAAATTTAAATTAACATAGTAAATCATGTCTCCAAGGCCAACAAGCTCGACAACAGTCAGTCTCTCTTTAGTTTGCAAGTTTTATATACAATATGTATGGAGCCTCAATTTGCGAGTATCTACAGAAATGGGGAGATTTAACTAAAACTGATATCAGCTTAAAGTGGCCAAAATGGGGCTCTTTTGGATACCTCTAAATTAGTGTGTGTGTGTGTGTGTGTGTGTGTGTGTGTGTGTGTGTGTGTGTGTGTGTGCGCGCGCGCTCAATTGGAAAAAGCAGGCTATAAAATTGAACTGAACGAATAGGACGCTTATCTTGATTGACAAATAGAAGCCTCTAAAAGGAGCGCGGATAAATTTTTTATTCTCGGGAAGTTAATAAGAAAATTTTAGAAACTGTCTGAACCCTCAGATAAAATCTCTTCTCTTCAGAAAGTCAATAAGGAACTTTAGAGACTGTCGCTGAACTAAAGGCTTCCAAAACTGCTCAATGCCAACATCCCTCTTCCCCCTTTCTCCATCCACCTCACTACTTTCTGAGCTCCTTTTCCTGACTTGCCCTGCCTTTCTCCTCCTCTTTTTTCCTCTCCACCACCACCTACTGACTTAGGGGAAACTAAAACCAGAAATCCAGACTAGGATAGACTAGAAGAACCAGAAATTCCGGCAGCTCCTTTTTGAGAAAAGCCAATATGAGGACAAGGGGAACCAGCGATAATTTACTTAGCTTGGACTGAAGCAGAATTAAGAAATCTAACTAAAGGGTTTCCTGATCCCTTCCAAGGCCATGTTGGGTTGTCAAAGGAATTTGATTTAAATGTTAGAATATATGATCCTGGTTATTCTGACCTGTTCCAACTAGTACACCTATGGGTTTCTAAGAGCAAAGCAGCAGAATGGTTAAGTAAGGTCTGCTGGAAAATCCCATAGAGGACTTTTTTAAATGAAGAGAAATGGACCAAGAAAAATGCAGGGAAATAGCCCATTAGCTTCACCAAGCCATCCCTGAGATTTTTCCCTGGAAAATAGACTGGACGAAAATCCAGCAATGTAGACAAAAACCTGATGAAATTATACTTGCTTTCTTTGAATGTTTTGAAAAAACTTTCCAACAATATTCAGGATTATCTCCAGACAGTTTTAAGGATCGTCAAAATGATCCAATGCTCAATTCAGCATTTCTGGAAAGATTAGATTGTAATTCTGATTAAAGAACATGAATTAAACTGGCCGACCACACATGCTGATGAACTAGCAACTCTGGCCGATCAATTGTTAAAACTATTCAAAAGGAAGAAAAGGATAAAGCTACTAAAATTATGAACTTACTGTTATTCTCTGAAGCATTTATCTCAGTCTGTTATCTTACTTCCAGGCAGTATCCTCTGTTTGGCTCAAATAAACTCATAAAAATTTTCTACGGGTTTGGACATTTCTTATATCAACACCCCAATCATTGAGAGGAGAGCAAGACTTCCGTAACTAGAACAAGTCCTCTCAATTTAAATCCTACAATACCTTTTAGAAAAGGGTCCTTTATCATCATGAGTGTTATTAAATGTAAAACATAACCATACAAGCCTAAAAGCAACTATGTGCCTGGATGTCTTGTACTAACACACTGCTAACTGCCCCCTTTCCTTTTCATTTTTATTATTGATATGGCTTTTTAAAGAAACACGGGGATAATTTGGGAATTTTTAAAATTTTTTCAAAATCCTTCTTGGATTCTGGCCACCTCACTTCTTTCTTCTTTGCCTCTTTTGTCCTCTTAGCTAAGAGAACCACTGAAATAGACCTTACTCGAGTTACACTCTAGGCACAGTGGATGTGTAATGTAGCTGTTAGACAGCGTTGGCATAAAACTGACCTAGATTTAAATCTTGACTGCCTGGTGGTAGCTGTGTGACCTTGAGCAAGTCAGTCTGTCTTGGTTTCTCCCTCTGTATAATAATATCTAATCACAGCTAACACATATATAGTGTTTACCTGTATCAGACATCATTCATTTGATCCTTACAACACCCCCTAGAGGAAGAAACTATAGATCAAGCAACCGAGGCCCAGAGAGGTTGAGTGACTTTCCCAAGGGCACACAGCCAGTAAGCTGCAGAACAAAGATTCTAATTCAGGTTCCAGAGTCCAGGCTCCAACCACCATACCTACAGCCTTTCCAAATGAGGGCAATAAATGAGGACATACCTATTAAGGGCTGTTATGAGGATTAAATGAGATCACATATGTAAAGTCCAATACTTGACAAGTGTCTAATAGGTAGCAGCTGTGTGTGTTATAGAGTTCTTTCCTTCTGCACTGGGAAATCTGCAAGTCTTTGAGGGTAGGAAAAAAAGAGGTCGGAGGAAAGAGAACAGAAGCCAAGGGAGAAAGGTGATGAGGTGGAATGTGGAAGGGGAGTACGGAGGTTATGGAGAAGTAAGAAACTTTCTCTAACCTTCAAGGTTCTTTCGGCTGGACTAATAATTAAATTGACATAGATTAACAAGAGAAAATAATGAAATTTAATTATATACATATGCATGAAAACCACTGGTACATGAGAGAGTCAGAAACCCCCACATACATGAGCGGTTCAGAGACAGAAAGTTAAAATAAGGTATATATGACATTCTGAGCTAAGAATGATGTAAAGGCACCTTGGGGCTTCATCAGAGACTAGGACGGTCATCCACAGTAATGTAGAGAGGAGGCAAGAGAATTAAAATGTTAATCAAGCCACAATCAGAGACTGCAACATGCTGATCAGTCCTGCAGCCAGGCCAGAAGGACACCTTCAGAACAAGGGAAGATTTCTGCTGGGATCCCTAACCCATTCCCCACACCTGTGAAGGGGAAACAGGAATCAAGAATCATTCCCTATGGCTAAAACCATGGGGGAATCTATGGATTAAAGCCTAGGAACGGCCAGCAGGCCTTTCACTCTTCCTCACTGTAGGTCCATATCAAAGGAAATGGGTTAACAAAGTCTTTTAAACTATAACTCAGAGGAACTAAAGGATGATATATAAACTGAATTCCCTGACCAATCAGCCCCCTACTCACTGTCTTTCCATGTCTCTCTTGGTCCCTCTCATTCTATGCCTTTGAGAGGAGACCACACTCTGTGGAGTGTTATCCCTTTTCTAATAAATTTTCCTTTTGACTCTAACTTTGGCGTGTGTGTTGAATTCTTTCTACACTCTCTGCCAAAAAACTCTCTTCTCTCTGTACAGGGCTTGGTCTCTCCGTCTGTCATTTGGGGAAATTTGCTCTGTCCTGCATCAACAAGACTTTAAGAGAGATGTTCAGTAATTAGAAGTTGCCCTGCCCTATAGATAAGTCAAAAAAGTCACATCTGGTTATAACTCTTATTGTGGGCAAGGCCCCTAAAATTCTTTGAGGGAGAGGCAAAAGTTTCTCCGGAGACTGCAGGGTCTTTGTTTGTTGCCTTTAGCTCAAAATAATCTACATACCACGGAAGCACATCCTGGGGTGACCTGTTCTGAAGTCCCACAGGATAAACAAGAGAGGCAGAGAGAGCTCTGAATACTTAGGAAACAACTCTAGCTGACTGGGCCTGCAGCGAACACAGTGACACTTCTCAAGTGCAAAACAGAAACTTGCCAGCTGCAGAGCAGAAGTTAAATCCGCCAGGCTTCCGACTTAGGCGGCCTCCTCCGCCCCACCACACCCTACCCTGAGGCCTCCAGGGCGGGACCGGCTTCCCGATTTGGCGGCGCGTCCTCCCGGCTCTGGGCGGACCTGGCCCGCCTCCTCTGCCTGGAGCCCCAGGCCCGAGCCACGCGGTGTCCTGGGCCGGGGCTCCGTTCGTGGGACGCGATGACGACGTGGCGGCGGGATGGCAGGCTGACCAGCAGCCAGCGGCTGCTGTGCGCGGGGCTGGCGGGGGTGCTCAGCCTGAGTCTCACCGCGCCTCTGGAGCTCGTCACCGTGCTGGCCCAGGTCGGCGGGATGCGGAGCCGCGGCCGGGGGCCGTGGGCCACGGGGTTTGGATTGTGGCGGACCGAGGGGCCCCGGGCCCTGTGGAAGGGGAACGCGGTGGCCTGCCTGCGCCTCTTCCCTTACAGCGCCGTGCAGCTCGCCGCCTACCGCAAGTAAGGGCTGGGCCGCACGGGCGGGCGGGCTGGGAGCCGGGGCCGCCCGGGTTCCCGGGGTCGAGGCCCTGCCGCGGGGCCCCATCCCCTTCCTAATCGCTTGGAAGCCCTGACAGTTTGGCCAAAAGGAGACATCTACGGCCGCAAAAGCGCAGTCCCCAAGTTTGTCACATGCTCTTGGGATTCCTGCTTTTCCAGGTGCGGTTTTGTGAGGGCAGCTCTGGCCCAGAGAGGCTCACCAGTTTGAACGGGCCTGCGGGTGAGGAGGTAAAATGGGGCAAAAGGAGATTTGGGGGGAAGGAATGAAGAGACCTCCACAAAGATGGCTCCTAACCATTCCCACTGTCCACCAACTCGGAAACTGCCTTGACTGGCCTAGGAGAGAGATCCCCTTTGAAGACGTGTATGCAAGTGTGTCTGTGTGACCAAAGCCCCCCCAGAATAAACTGTTTGCCAGGGGCACGGGGTCCAACTCAATGCCGCAGAAGGCCACAGGTTTCTGCACACACATACACGCCCCTAAATGAAGCTTGCTTTTAGGGTCCAACAGAGACTGCAGATTCCCACCCCTATGCTGTACACAGTTTCCTCAGCCTACTGCTCACTCCACCTTTGCTGCCCACTGGCCTCATTCTTTGGGCTTTTCCCACCTCTCACAACAGCTGTTTCTTAGGAAAGGATAATGTCAAGTGAGTCTTCAAGCTTCCTCAGAGCTCACAGATATTTGTATTTTAGCTGGAAATAAAGCCTAAAAGAATGAAATGGTAGTGATGGGTTTTCAGGAAAAGGAGATGTTTCTATGTTTGGGGGGATGGTCCCTGTGTTCCTAATTGGGGGGCACAGTACCAGCTCTGAAGACTGGCTTTGGCTCTGAATTAGACAAACGGCCCACAGTCTTAACCACATTGTTCAACCTTGGAGGCTAATAGTCAAAGGATTTTGCCTTTGGCTCTCTGGAAGGCTAGACCTGGCAGCTAAAAGCAGGGAATGGTCCTTATCACTGAGTCTTCCAGATCAATGCTCATTTCACTTTTGCCTGGGAGTAGAATAACCTTGTGTTCCTCTGGGGAGGGAAGGTAGCGAGATCACCAGGCATTTCTGTCAAGGATCTCTTTTCCCCCCTGCACCCCCTTGCCCTCAGCAACTTCTCGCCTGCAGTCTATAAACAGTTATCTGAGTTTTAATGACTCGACTTCTCCCCACTTCACTCTCTTTTCTACAAAGTGGTATGGAGATCTCCCTTTGGAATGTGTACCCAGGGGAGGAAGGCAGAACTTTAAAGGCTGTTTTAAGTGTTGTGACTCTTTTGCCAACCACCTAATATATACACATCATTGGATTTAACAGCTTTATTGAGATATCATTAACAAAAATTATATATATTTAAGATGTACAACTTGATGTTTTGGTATACGTATACACTGTGATGTGATCACCACAATCAAGCTAATTAACACATCTGTCACCTCTAAATAGTTATTGTGTGTTTTTGCACGTGTGTGTGTGTGTGTGCGTGCGCGCGCGCACGCATCATTGAATTTTTACAACTCCTGCCTCCTGCCCTGTAAAGCCCATAGTGTAGGAAATAAGCTCATTTTACAGATGCAGCATTTGACTCAGACTGGCCATACCACTCAACGACAGAGCTAAACTCCACTACCTGGCCTTCTGACTTCAAATTCCATACTTTATTACATCATGTTGCCTTTCTCTCTGTCTTCATTTGACATTAATTTAGTAAGGTTTCATTAAGTACCCACTGTGTGCATGATGCTGGGGATGAGGCAAGGATGAAAGGGGCATGGTCCCTGTGCCCCACAGCTTAGGGTAATAGAAGAATAAAACTAGTGTGTCCGTCCATAGCATATGATTGCCGTGATTGAAGTGCTATAGAAATAAACACTTTTGATGGGGGATGAGGAGGAAGAGATGTAAAGACTTCACACAGGAAAAAAAAAAAGGCATCTGAGTTTGGTCTTAAGAGAATGAGTAGGAGTTTGCTAGGTAAAGATGGGGAGAAAGATATTGCAGGTAATGTCATGAGCAAAAACACAGGAGTGGGAAGGCATGCAGCCTGACTGGAGCATAAGGTGTGTCCACATCAGTAATGAGAAATACAGCCAGAAAAGCAGGTTGGAATCAGATCTTAGAGGGCCGAGTTAAGGAGTTTGGACCTTACTTGGTATGCAAAAGTAGCTGTGGGAGATTTTTTTTTGGGGGGGAGTGCTGTGATTAAAGCATTTCAACAGGAATCATTGTCACCTGGAGGCAGGGTAGGATGACAAGAGAAGAGGAAGATGGGCAGAGGGTCAGGGAAGGACCACTTAGGAACCTGTTGCACTAGTCCACTTGACAGCTGAGGGCACCCGAAATAGGCTGGTGATAATGGGATTGGAGATTTGTTCAGTGGGAGAGGAAGAATAGGTAGTTACCAGGGAGGGCTAGGTTTGCTAATAGTTTTTTGTTTTTTTGTTTTTTCCTGCAAGATCATTTTCTTTCTGGAAACAAAATGAAGCATTTCAGTGAATGGCTAGGCATAGATAAAAAGCAAAGTGGTTGATTAATCATGGTGGCATCCTTTCTACATAAAGACAATGCCTTTGGTCCATCATTACACTGATTCATCTCTACTCTTTCCTGACTATGAATTTGCAAAATAGTTGGCTGGAGGTAATGGTATAACCTGTGATCATGGGTTTGAGCAAATTATAAAGATCTTGAATGTTCAGGGAATGGAGTGGTTAAATGACTTGTCCACAAACACAATTAATGGCAGAGTTGAAGCTTGAAACCACATCTTCTGGCTCCATAGTTCAGAGCTCTGCTCACCATTGTGATGCTGAAATGTCTGCTTACTTGAGTTTACAATCAGGAGAGTATTAGGAGCTAGGTCCTTGTAATTAACTAATACCTAACACAATGGATGGCTTTCAAATATGTCAAAAAACAAGACTCAGTCGTGGTTCTATAGTGTAGCAGTTAGCACGTCTGCTTTACGTGCAGAAGGTCCTGGGTTCATGCCCCAGTGAAGCCACGGTCCATGGTCTACAGCCATGCCACCCTGAACAAGCCCGATGTCTGATCTTGGAAGCTAAGCAGGGTCGGGCCTGGTTAGTACTTGGATGGGAGACCACCTAGGAAGTCCAGGTGCTGTAGGCATAAAATAATAATAATAAAATAAAATAGACTCTCACCTAGCTTTACTCCACAATTGCTTGTCTAGCTATATAAACATTGGTCTGGGTCCCTGCAGTTCTGAAGTTGTTCATAACCAACACTGATGTCTTATTGTATAACCAGTTCATGAGCTTGTGTTTGGCTGCTAATCTATGTTAGATTGAAGCGTTGGCAGTTCTAACTACGTATATCCAGGGTGTAATATTTGTATGGCCAAAAAGAAGGGGTTACCGCTATTGACCAGCTTAACCAGTCTCACTGGGAAAAGCTACTGTGCATGTGTGTGGGGGTGGGGGAAAGAGCAGAAAGGGGAACACTGCTGCCCTGGCCAATCAGACAAGAGCTTAAGATGTGGGGACCAGGATGATGTCACTGATGGCCGACCAGAGTTGCCTGCCTTGACTCTGTGATTCTAAGTAACTATTGGTGGTCATTGTCTCTGTATCAAATAGTGCGAGTCTGAGAAGAAGGGACTTCTTTTGGTTCTTTTTAATTTTGCGTATTTGATAGTAAGACCCAACTATATAAGGCAATCTGATATAAGACAAGGTTCCTCTTCCTAGTTCATCAAGTCATTCACTCAACTAAGGGCCTATTTCCTCTCATGTTGCCTTTATCAGTCATTTCTTAAGCAGGGCTGTTGAACTCTCTTATAATCTATGCTGAGTGCTAGCACAGTGTCTGGCACATTGTAGATGATCAGTAAATGGGTAACGAATTAATTAATGCCCTGGAAGTGGCCAAGTGGGATATAGGGAACAA
This sequence comes from Pteropus vampyrus, assembly GCF_000151845.1. Lineage (NCBI taxonomy): Eukaryota > Metazoa > Chordata > Mammalia > Chiroptera > Pteropodidae > Pteropus > Pteropus vampyrus. Next base: position 2,248,634 of record NW_011889171.1, read on the forward strand.
GGGTGAGGCAATGCAAATGAATGGTGTTTCTTTTGGCGTTTCAAACCCCATCTTCTAGCTTGTTCCAGCTTGCTGCAGACTGCTACTCCAGTCAAGCATTTCCATTTCTTCTGTCTCCCTTTCCCCTTCTAATGTTCCCTTCCAAGTTGGCTGGCCATTGCGGAGAGGAAGGAGGAACAAGTAAGTGTGCAGGCAGTGGAACTGAGGCAAATGGCCTATTGGTTAATGCCAGCTTTAGCTATCTGCATCTTTAAAAGGTAGCTGGTTAACTTAAATAATTGTTTCAGTTGGTACAGTTAAGGTACATTAATGAAAAGAAGTCAAGATTTTCCTACAGCTTGAAGGAGATTTTTTTTGTCAATAGTGTTTACTTGGGAGCAAGGAGCCATCCTAGAACTCCTTAAGTGATTGCACCTGAACACCCACTTATCTTATTTATCACACCAGAGGACCCTGGTTTGCTACCAAACTGAAGGAGCAGGAAAGGCACCTCTTCATTGGAGGCTTGAAAGCCAAAGAACTGAGGACGCTCTCATTTTTCAAAAGATACAATACTTCATTTTAGCCTAGCTCTGTTCAATTTCCTTTTATTCAAACCCTACCATCCCTCTCCTCTCTCTCCCCACTCTATGGCAGAAAAATTACTTTTCCTGGTTTCCAAGCCCCTTTTTTTTGTATCCTCATCAGCAAGGAGTAAAATTCCTTTGCTTCCTGACCAAGGAATGTGTGTTGTGTAAAAGTCCCCTTATAACAATATCTGCCGAGGTAGACCCTCATTACTTGGGATGCACGGTTTCCAAAAAGAGATTGTAGCAGAGCGGCTTTCTATTTTGTGTTTGGAAAAGTCCACTGAAAGCCATTTTTGACTACATTGTAAAGCTGCAGAGAAACACAAAGAATAATCTAGCAAACATCCACCATCCAGAATTGATAGCACCATAATTAGTATAAAAGATACTTCAGGTATCTTTTTTAATACAAGAAAAAAATGTTAGCAAGCAACCCTGTAGTCCTCTTTATTCTTTCTCAATCTATCTTCTCCTCTACCTTCCTGGAGGTCCATTTTACACTATTTTTATATGTATTTATATCTATCCGTGAATAATATAAGATGTAGTTTTGTGGGTGTGTTTCTTAATTTAAATAGATTGTTGTCACAGACTATAGAGGTCACTCTGCAGCTTGCTTTCTTCACTCAACTTTATGACCTGTCCCTGTTATTACATAGTTCTAAGCTCATTCATAACTGTATAGTGTCCATTACATGACTATACTACTATTTATCCATTCCCCTACTAATGGACTTTTGGGTGGTTCCACTTTTTCACACTTACACACAATGCTATATGTGTATTCATGTGTCCATGTGCAAAAATTTCTCTAGGATATGCACTTAGAAATGGAATTGCTGGGGTGAAAGTAGGCATGCTTTCAATTTTACTAGATACTACAAAGTGGCTGTACCAATTTACACTTCTATCAGCGGTGGGTGAGAGTTCCTATTTCCACTCATCCTCACCATCACTCAGTATTAACAGACATTTTAATCTTTGCCAATCTGCTAGGAGAGAAATGGTATCTTGTTTTTGTTTTTATTTGTCATTTCCCTGAAGACTAGTGGGGTGGCGTACCTTCTATTATAATTATTAAGCCAATGTATTTTTAAAACTCAACTACTGGGGATATTCAAAATCATTTCAAGCAGTTTCATTTCTTTTAAGTTTTGACAGAGGCAAAGAAACACATTGCAGTTTGGTATTTACCAAGTATTTCTGTGAATTTACATCCCACTGACAAGGCAGGGTTGGCGGTTATGCAGATAAAAGGGGAAAATGCTTAAAGTGAAGTGAGAAGGAATTAGGGTAGCTATAAGTAAGAGGGTTGGACATCTCTTATAGCTAAGTATAATTATATAAATGTAGTTGAATTGAATGTGTTTTTCATTAACCCTAATACATTAATGTGGTCATTTTCACTTTGTAAAACACTTAAATACTGGAAAACGTAAGTAGCGTAGAGTCCTTTAGCACAATCTATAGCTGATTCCCTTGGGCTTTTCCCCCTTTTCCTCTAGGTTTGTCGTACTCTTCATGGATGACCTGGGCCATATTTCCCAGTGGAGCGCCATCATGGCTGGGAATCTTGCAGGCATGGTTTCCACCATTGTGATGTATCCTACAGACCTCATCAAAACCCGCTTGATTGTGCAGAACATACTGGAACCATCTTACAGAGGGATCCTCCATGCTTTTTGTACTATTTATCAACAGGAAGGATTCTTGGCCCTTTATCGAGGGGTTTCCCTTACTGTTTTAGGTAAGATAGAACTTTTCACCTTGTCCAGAAAAGGCTGCATTCTTTGACATATATGAATGCATTATATACATTTGTAACCAGTTAAATCCATTTTATTGAGGTCAAGGTCATATGAATTCAGTCCATATAGAGTTGATTAGCTTCATTCTATTCCATAACCATACACCCTACTCCTAACTTTTCCCTTTCACACCCCACAGAGGGGAGGACAGAGCGTGGAGGTGGCTCTGCACAAACTGATAGAAAGACAATCCCACACACTCCCCACCTGACCGTGGGAAGGAGTTTCAGTGTGCATACATAAACGTATGCACACAACCAGGGGAGCAGCTGTAGCTTATGTGGTCTTTGGAGCCTGTGCCAGGACTACACACACACAGGTCACCCGAGACCCCCAATGGCCAATCCAATAGACTTTTGCCCTTTATGTTGCCTTTGTTGCAACATTTGATGAGATTGATCACCCCTTCTTGAAACTTGGCTTCTAGGACCCCACTGTGTCCTGGATGTCTTTCCTACCTCTCTGGCAGCTCTTTCTTATCTGACTCATGCGGCTCATTTGACATGTCAGTCCGCTACATATTGCTGTTACCCCAGTTCCTTCTTTAACTTTCTTTTTACCCTCCATACTCTCCCTGGATGGCCTCATCTAAGCTAGCGGCTTAAACAAACATCATTATACTCTAATGGTCCCCAGTATCATCTCTATAATAACATTTATTGGTGCTTATTATGTGCCAGGCACTGTGCTAAATGCTTTGCCTACAGTTTCTCACTTAAGCCTCATTTTACAGATGAGTAAATAGATAATTAGGGAAGCTAAGTGACTTGCGCATGGTCACATGGACAGAAAGTGGAAGAACCTAGCAATATAACCTCAGAACCCTCTCTCTTAACCACTGACTGTTACCAATTTCCAGTGGCAGTACGAACACTCAGGGGCAGTTAGACACCCTCACCTGATGCTCCGTTGGTGCTTCAAACTCAAGACTAAACCTGATGCCCTCATTAGTCTCACACCTGCTCTCCTCCTGTGTTCTCTAATGAATGACACCATCTTCCTTTCACCCAGTGACCCAAGTCAGAAGAAACCTAAACTCACTTCAACTCCTCTCACTCCACTCCCATTTTAGTCACCAAGTGCTGTCAAGTTGACCTCTTTGAACTCTCAAGTCTATCCCCCTTCTCCATCCCCATCTCCTCTGCCCTAGGTCATGCTCTCATCACCATCTTTCCCACAGACACTTACAAGAGGCTCCTACCAATATTTATACAAGACAAAATAGACTTTAAAACAAAGACCTATAACAAGAGACAGAGAAGGACCCAGTAATCCCACTTCTGGGTATTTATTTGAAGAAACTCAAAACACTACTTTGAAGGGACGTGTGAATCCATATGCTCATTGCAGCATTATTTACAATAGCCAAGATATGGAGGCCACCTGGGTGTCCATCAGTGGATGAATGGATAAAGAAGAGGTGGTACATATATAAAATGGAATATTACTCAGCCATAAAAAAGAATGAAATCTTGCCATCTGCAACAACATGGATGGACCTAGAGGGTGTAGTGCTGAGTGGAGTAAGTTAGAGAAAAACAAATATCATATGTGGAACCTAGAGAACAGGATAAACAAACAACAGAAACAAGTTCATATATACAGACAGCATTTGGATGGTGTCAGATTGGGGGTGGGGAGACGAGTGAAGTGGGGAGGGAATTGAGAGGTACAGATTGGTAGTTACAGGGTAGTAATGGGGATGTGGAGTATAATATGGGGAATATAGTCAGTAGTATTGTAATAACTATGCCCGGTGTCAAATGGGTAGTGGATTTATCGAGGGATCAATTCATGGGTTGTGTGGCTGTCTAATCACTGTGTTGTACACCTGAAACTAGTATAATATTGTATTGTCAACTATAATTGAAAAAAATAAAAATGTAAAAATTAATATTTAAAGAAAAAAGAGGCTCCTACCTGCTCCTGGTCTTGGGTGCACTGCCGCCAGGGTGTGGTGATCTCTCTAATCTAAATGCAAGTTGATCGTTTCACCACCCTCGTTCCACTGCTCTGCTTAAAAGTCCTCACTGCCTCCTGAGCTACAGGGAAAAGCACAAACTCTTTATGGCCTACCGGATCCTTCAGAACTGCCCATCCTACCTTCTCTCCTGTCATGCCTCCACCTGCACTCATGCTCCAGCCATACAGAAATACTACTTTCCTGGAAATACTTCTTTCTTTGTACACACTGTTCCCTCTGCCTGGACTGCCTGTCCACTCTATGTCTGATGAACTACTCATTCCTCAAGACCCAGTTGAGAAGTACTCTCTTCTGTGAAATCCTTCCTGATTCACCCAGGCACAATTAACCCCTCTGATCCTTGTGTACCTAAAGCACTTTGTATAGCCCTTCCTCCCCCACTGCCACCTTATGGCACCTATCACAGCTGTATCTCCACTAGACGGTGAGTTTCTCTAGGAATTAGCCTCTTCTTTGTATTCCAGCACCTGGCCTAGGGCCCGGCACATAGCATAAGCTCCACAAATGTTTGCTGAACAAAGTTAAATGGGGGGTTGGTACATCATTTGTAATGTATTTGTTAAATATAAATATTACATTATTCTAAGGACCAACGGCCCCACTTGTTTTAGCTCCTCTTTTAAATCCCCTTTTGAGGGAGAAATTTAGTTCCTCTGTAAAATTAAGATGGTTTCCAAAGTTTCTGGGAAGTCTGTGAAAGTGCCACCTATTGTACTCCTTGCTCTCCATATTTTCCTAGAAAGGTGAGGATGCCATACAGTGCAGGATGCCTACTGAACCCTGATATGGCCACATCATTTCCAAAGTCAAGGTCAAGTAACCTCCCTCATCACAACAGTCTCACTTTCCAGTTTCCACAGAATTGTTTTCTTCTCAGCTAGAGACCAGTCCCTCCTACCTTCCAAAAGTTGATTAAGTGCTGCCCACTTTTTCTCTGAGAATAACTTTTTTCTAACATTTTAGTTTTTTAAATTTCAAACGCCCAGAAAAGTTAAAAGAATTGGAAACATCCATATACCCACCATCTAGATGCTACAATTAACATTTTGCTTTATCACATATCCATCTATCCATCCCTGTAGCCATTTATTAGTCCATCTTATATATGTTTTTGATGATTTCCATGTAAGTTGCAAACATCAATACACTTCACCCCTCAACCCTAGACTCGTGTATTATTAACTAAATTAAAATTTACATAAAGTACGCAAACCTTTTGTGAACCATCTGATGTATTTTGACAAATGACACAACCCCTATCAAGAGAGCATATTATCATCACCCAAGAAAGTTCCTTCCACTGCTTTGGTTGGAGTGATTTTAACGAGCCCAGAGCCAGTCCTGTTTACTTGCCCTGGATTCCGCACAGGCATTTATGTTCTCAAGCCAATGTTTCCCAAGACCTCAGCACCCTGCTCCTGGCCTTGTTTTGCAGGTGTTCTCCCTTTCTCTGCCGGCTCCCTTCTAGTTTACATGAACCTGGAGAAAATCTGGAATGGACCCCGAGATCGTTTCTCTCTCCTCCAGAACTTTGCCAATGTCTGCTTGGCTGCTGCAGTGACCCAGACCCTCTCCTTTCCCTTCGACACAGTGAAGAGGAAAATGCAGGTGAGGAGTGATGTTGGAGGCGGCGATGGGGAGGATGCCTTGAAGTGTTGGCAGAGCACTAACAACAGCAGAGAACACTGACCCTGAGCGATGCCAGGTTTCCAAGGACCTCATGAGTGCTCACACAATTATTATTCAAACCCCCACTCCAAGACATATCTGCTGCTAACCTCAGGGCTATTGGCTCCAGCCCGAGCTGCCTCCCCATTCCCATACAATTTTTTAGGGCTTTTATGATGCCTCCAGATGAGGCCCACTTTTCTCCTCTCTTCCTCGTAGCTGCCACTGTCCATGACGTCAATACATCCTCCTAAATCTCTCTCCCTGTGGCCTCTGCAGCAAAGACAGGGCACTCTTGCTTTCATAGTCACCCCTTACCTCAGTGAAACTGACTGGAAAGAAACAAAATAAGCCAGGAGATATTGATAACCGGCTCCAATAGTCCCCTGACTCCCTTACTAAGGGAAGTAACTGCATTTGAGAGCGCTGAATCCTAACCACTAGACCACCAGGAAGGAGATTGTAACTGCATTTGAAATGGGTCGGTGTCTTAGTGAGATTAGCCCTGTACTTTTCCTAATTGTTACCTGGGAAATTCACATTTTCTCTACAGACCACAAACGCAAAAGCCTGGTATCCCAAGATCCCAAAGTAAGTAATTGGCTTAGTCTAGAATCAGCCAATTTTGATCAAAGAAAAATCAGTGGTTCAAGTAAGGTTGGGGATTACAGGCAGGTCTACACAGTAGAGGTGGGCTCAGAACAAGAAGGCCGGGGCTTCAGCTCTCCACTAGCCTTCCTAAAACACTCCACAGGCTTGCCTGCCTCCCTGGCTTCTTCTGGGCAAATCTTTTTCTGGCGGCGGCGGCGGGGGGGGGGGGGGGGGGGGGGGGGGGGGGGGGGGGGGGGGGGGGGGTGCGGCAAATTGCTTTATACAATTGATACGTTTCTGAAGAGCTGCTTGGCTATTTGGGCTTAGTTGAATACAGTTGTAATTGATCAGTCCCTAGCTGAGTTTGTTTTTCCACCACATGTCTGCTGCCTCCTCCCCGCAAAGGTCTTCCCCACTCCGTGGATTTCTTGGCTGGGCTGGACCACACTTACTTTAGCACTAAAAAGCCTGAGGGTACTTATCTCAAGCTACAAATAAAAGGTGCCTTCCGAATAATACACATCATGATGACACCCAAATCTGCTGCTCCAGTCCATCAAACTTTCCATCTGTCTGGGTTGTGTTCCTTTCTTGTCCTTTGTCAAAACAAATAAACAACTGTCACATTATTGTAATCCTAGATGCAAGTGTAGTGCATGCTTATTTACAAACCATTATTCCTACTTTTAAAAGGAATGCACGTACACTTAAAAATGGTTTAAAAAGGTCAATTTTATGTTATCTGTTTCACATCGAGTATAGAAAAAAACAATTACCTATAAGCCCAACACCTATGCACTGATAGTTTTTCTTCTATGTATATTTGTACATGTGTGCATGTGTATATGTGTGTGCATCCATATAAATATATATATATATACAATACTTGTAAATGGGGTGTTTTTGTGTTCCTATTGTATGTAAAAAGTACCCTGCTTTTTCCACTTATTATATAATGAATATTGCCTCAGGCCACCCAATATTGAGAACATCTTTTTAAATTATCACATAATATTCCACCATATGGATAGGCTATATATATATATATTTTTTAATAGCAGATTTATTCTCAAAGTTCTGGAGGCTAGAAGTTTAATATCAAGGTGTTTACAGGGCCATGCCCCTTTTCAAGGCTCCTGGGGAGGATCCTTACTATCTCTTCCAGCTTCTGGTAGCCCCCATAGTTCCTTGGTTTGTGGCAGCATCACTCCCATTTCTGCCTCCATCATGCCATAAATAACAATTTCTTGGTTTTTGACTATTTAGGCGATTTCTGATTCTTCAAGATAACACTGCAGTGAAACCCCTTGTATTGTTTTCACATTTAGGATGCTGCCTTTCGGCTGTATTCCTAGAGATTGACTTACAGTTCTCAAGATAAAAATAATTCCAAGGCACTCAATGAAGTTTGTGCCCTATAAAGGTTGTAAGTTTACACTTGCACCAGCAGTGAGTAATAGTGTGGTTCATATCTACGCTCATCAATAGTAATATACTTTCTAAATCATTGTGAACCTAATAGCTGACAAACGCTATCACATTCTTTTAATTTGAATTTAATTGGTTATAAGCAAATTGCATATTTATCACAGATCAATTGGCCCTTTGTATTTTCGTTTTGTAAATTTTCTGCTTAATCCATTTTTCTAGGATATTCAGCTTTTTCTACTCATCGGTAAGAACTCTTTATATGTTAAAGATATCGGTCCTTTGTCATACACTGCACATATTTTTTTTCTTAGTTTGACATTTGGCTTCTGATACTGTTTATGTACTGTTGTACCTATTTTTATGCAAGTATATTTATTACTACTTTTTTGTTTGCTTTTCTGTGTAAAAGGCCTATCCCATCCCATAATCATATGACTATTCGTTTATATAGTTCTTTAAATACTTTTTTTGTTATAATTTTTACACTTAATACTTTAACATATTTAGAATATACCTGGGATATTATGTAAAGTAATCATCTGATTTAAAAAAAAAAATAGTTTGCCAGTTGTTTAAGGATATGTCAACCTAAAAATAAAAAGGCCTTTCAAAGTGAGGGGCAGCAAGCATTTTAGATCAAAGAATAGCTATTCGAGATGCACTGATTCAGGCAGAAGCTCAAATAGTATTCTGATTAGGAGACAAAGGCAGTGGGCATTTATGAAAAAGGGAAAGGGAACAATTACATCAATAGAAGGAAGGCATTTCTATTGGTGCAGGTCACATAACATAATGATGTTAATTCTAAAGAATTTTTAATTTTCAGTCCAATAGTCATCAGTCTTGTAGTCATAATACTGCTTTCTCATTATCTTTGCAGTTTTGGGGGGGGGGCACAAGCTTTCTTAGGCCCAGTCCAAAGGTTATTTTGCCCTGTTCGAACATTCCAAGGCTTGAGGCATAAGACGTGCATGGCAGTACCTCTGGCATGGCAGCTCTGGCTCCATTTTTTTTTAATTAACTTTATTGGGGTAATATTGGTTAATACAATTATATAATTTTCAGGTGTACATTATAATTTGACATCTGTATATTCTATTGTGTTTACCACCCAAAGTCCTGTTTCCTTCAGCTACCATGTATTTGATCCCCTTTACCCACTTCACTCTCCCCTCTCCCCTATATATATGACCCCCTTTACCCCGTCTACCTCTCCGCTCCTTCCCCACCGCCTATCCTCTGGTAACCACTAAGTCTATTGTCCATGTCCATGAGTCTCTGTTTGTCCTGTTCATTTGTTGCTTTTAGGTTTCTATCCCACATATAAGTGATATCATGTGATTTTTAACTTTTTCTGTCTGGCTTGTTTCGCTTAGCATGATTATATCGAGGTAGATCCATGATGTCACAAATGGCAATATTTCAGCCCTCTTCTTATGGCTGAGTAATATTCCATTGTATATATGTGCCACAGCTTCTTTAGCCAATCCTCTATTGTAGGACACTTTGGTTGCTTCCATGTCATGGCCACCGTGAATAATGCTGCTATGAACATCAGTGTGCAAATATCTTTTCAGATATGGGTTTTCAAGTCTTTAGGGTAAATACTCAGAAGAGGATTGCTGGATCATATGGTAGATCAATTCTTAGTTTCTTGAGGAACCTCTATACTGTTTTCCATAGTGGCTGTACCAATTTGCAGTCCCACCAGGACTGTATGAGGGTTCCTTTTTCGCCGCATCCTCTCCAGCATTTGTTATTACTTGTCCTGTTGACTACAGCTATTCTAACAGGTGTGAGATGGTATCTCATTGTGGTTTTGATTTGCATTTCCCTAATAGCTAGCAATCTTTTCAAATACTCGTTGGCCATTTGTATGTCCTCTAGGGAGAAGTGTCTGTTCAGGTCCTCTGCCCATTTTTTGATTGGATCATTTGTCTGGCTCCATTTTAAAGTGTCTCTGTTTATATTATTTTTGAAATAATCTTTTATTTCCCCACCACTTTGTGATGGAACTTTTACCATATCCTAGATGTTACATATTCTAAGGTCTATCTTGGGGCTGCATATCCTGTTCTGTTGATCTGTCAGTCTGTTCTTTTGCCAGTACCACACTATTTCAATTCCTCTAGCTCTGTAATACATCTTAATATGTGGCAGGGCATCTCTCTCCTCATTGCTCTTCTTTTCAACATTTCCTTGATTATTCTCATTTTTTCTCCTGATGAACTTTAGATTTACCTTGTGATTATGACTGGAATTATATTAAACCTATAAACTTGGAAAAATTCATGTACAATATTCTGCCTTTTATTCAGGAATGCTATATATCTTAGTTTCATCTTTCTTTAGATTGAACCATATGAAATTGCCAATATTCTACCTTTTCGACATAACAGTAATTTCATGTGGTTCAACCATTAGAAAACTTGATTTCTTCATATGGTAATTATGCTTTTTCTAAAAAAAATAAATAAAAGAGTTTCTAAGGGGAAAAAAAAAGCCAGGGAGAGGTTTAGTGGCAGGGAGGTATGACATACTATAAGCTTTTTATTCATTTTTTAAAATCCTGGTCCTAAGAATTTCTCTTACTATCAGGAGTGAGATAGGCTCTTGCTGGTTGATCATCAGAAGATGAATGAACAAAGGCTACTTATAACACTGGATTCCGTGCTTTGAGGATCATTTTTTGAAATAGTAGAGCCAGAGGCATCCCTCCAAGCACTTTATGCCACCTCTTATAATTTAGTGTTCCTTATGCATAGTTCAAGGTTTGGTGAGCTCAGCTTCCTCCCCATAGTGAGCCTACCCAAAACCAGAGCCTTGAGCCTGGGGGTTGGGGTAGTCGGTGAAAAAGGATAAAATTCTGGGACCAGTTCAACATATGGTTTTTTACCCCCACACCAAGCAATTCTCCAACACTAGCTGGGTGTCCTACAACTTACTTCTGACACTATCTACCAGAAGATAGCATCAGATCCCACAGGGCTCAGTTCCACAGGACTGCCCACCCCATTCAGAAGCCAATCCCAAGTCCAGGTTTTTAACGTGTGTGTTTGATCAACTGGATATAAGTCAGAGATTCCCAGGCCCCCCTCCTCGGGCTTGATTAATTTGCTAGAGTGGCTCACAGAACCCAGGAAACCAGTTTACTCACTAGATTACTAGTTTATCACAAAAAATATTAAAGGATATGAATCAAGATATGTAGGGCATGGTCCCAAACGAAGGAGCTTCTGTCCCCATGGTGTTTGGGACCAGTCACTGTGGCACATGGATGCATTCTGCATCAGCCTGGAAGCTCTGTGAGTCCCGTGCTTTTGGATTTTCATGGAGGTTTTATTATATAAGCATGGTTGACTAAATCATTGGCATTGGCAATAGATTCGCCCTCCAGCCCCTCACCCCTCCCAGGAAGTCTGGGAGGCAGGACTGAAAGTTCCAACCTTTCAATAACAAGGTTGGTTCCCCTGGCAACCAGCTCCCATCCTTAGGTGCATTCTAAACATCATCTTATTTACATAAACTTAGATTTGGTTGAAAGGAAATTGTTATGAGTATCAAGACATAGTTATCACTCTCATCACTTAGGAAATTCCAAGGGTTTTAAGGGCTCTATGCCAGAAACGGGAATGAAGATCAAATACATACTTCTTATTATAAATCACAGTACCACAAGGGGTTTCAGATAAAATTCATTGACATCTAAAAGTGACAGTGGAGATTTCAGTCTTCCCCATAAATGTTTAGCTTTCCTTTTTCCATCTGAGAGCTAGACCAATGACCTCTCCTGGGGGAATATGACCACCACTACTTTCTACTCTAGAATATATATGTACAACAATGTACTATAAATTGGGGTAATATACACAAGAAGTGTATATTTGGGAGTAAACTTGTTAATCTTTCTCCTTGTGTAAAAACCTTCTAGGTAATTCATACACAGAGCTTCAACAAGAAGCTTTAAAATAAATAACAAAGTCATGATGATTGTAAAAAAAAAAAAAAAATCCAAAGAGGCAATTGCTTCAGTTTTCACAAAGTATGATGATCAGCATCCAGTTAGGAATAACATCATGAATGTCATCCAAATATATAGGGAATGGATTCTTAGGGTTGCGGTCAAAGTGTTATTTTAGAGGGGTTGAGAAACAATAATACCTTGTCCACTTTTTAAAAAAACTAACCCCCAAGACAACCAAAGGCTGTTTTTAAATGCAAGCCTTTCTTTGACCATTAGATGTCGCTGCAGTAAGTGGAGCGTATCTAAGCTTTATCTAAGGGTATTTAGAGCCTTGCAGCTAGTGATCTCTGTCCAGTTAACAACCTCCTAATCCCCGCTGGAAATACATCTTCAGTTTGAAGGATAAGGGCCCTGGAAACAACAGTCAAACCCTAAATTCTGGTGTAGTCGTTTTTTTCCTGCAAAGTACACAATCCAAATTCTCTAAGAAGAGAGAGCTTTAATAACGGTCTCCCCCCAGGGGAGTAGGCAAGGTTTGCCAGCAGAATGTGTAAGGAGGGAGCTTTTCAGGGCAGCCAGGCTGCTCTGACCTGAGCACACTTAATGATAACATTGGCATGCCATTGGCTTTCCTTGTTGCACTGCCTGGCAGGAAGCAAATCCATGTCAGGTATCTGTTAGATAACCCACTGGACAGGGAATTTTGTTAACCCTCACGCTGACTGGCCACTTTTTCTGAATGTCTTGTTCTCCTAATGTTTTTACAAACACACACACGCACACCATTTAATGCCACATTAAGTTGGAGCTCTCTTAAACATTAATTACAATAATCAGAAGTCTTGTTTAACCAGCTGAGCCCTTTCTTCACCATGCTTACACTTATTTTATTCCTTTTTCCTTGTCTTGCCCTGGCTCCTGGCTGGCATGCTAGAGAATGGAGAGGTAAATTATGCATGTGCATGTTTTAATGGCATGCTTTCTGATGGGAAGGGGGGTGGGTCAGCCCTCTGTACAAATGGAATGAGTTGCCTCCCACCTGGTGCGCTTTCAGGGATCCCCAACACCACCCTGCTTGAAGTCCTCTGAAGCCCTCATGGCCACACGAGTGCAATTTAGCTCAAGCTCTTGCAAGTATGGCCTGACCTTTTCATCTTCATTTCTCCCACACCTGGCCCAGAGCCTGGGCCTGAAGAGGCTGGTTAACATGACTGTATTGAGAAAATAGGAAGGGTAAAGTATTGATGGAGACTTATTTATCTGACTGATCTGTGGGCTCCTAATAAGGACCTGGGAACTCGGAGCAAGTAGTTCTGTAGACAGGTGCATGCGGAAGAGAGAGGGAGACAGGCTGCCCTGAAAATCCAGGGAACCACTGAGAATTTGGGACCTTCTGAGAGAATCAGGATGGAGGCACCAGGCACAAGCTCAATCCCCTACAATTCTGCCTGCTACCCTCCCTTGTTGCTCATATTAGGTGTCTCCATTTCATCAAATATAAAACTGTCAGCCTGTTGCTTTACACACCAGGGGACTTTGACCCCATCAGGCTCACAAAGTAAGCAGGATTGGGCCAGGTCAGCATTTGAACTGAAACCACATAAGATGAAGGACAAAGGTAGTCTCCTAGTGACACAGCTGACTGAGTGAAGGGAAGCCCAGGCCTGTTAAAACAGAGATGCTGAGCCTGATCAAGATGCTTAACACCTCAGGCTGCCTTTGCTCAACTGGACACTGTTGCTTCATCCATTCCTTTCCAGAGCACCCCTCCCCTCCCCTGTTCATGGTTTCTCATGCTCAAATCTACATCTTTATCCCTAGTCCCACATTTCTTACAGTTGCTAGACATTACCATTTGGCTATCACCTCCCAGTGGCACCTCTAACTTATATATCAAACTGACTTCTCCTTCCCCTGAAACTTTCTTCCCAGAGTTTTCCATTTCAATACCATCATTCCCCCAGTTACTCAGGCTGGAAATCCACAAGTTGTCTTTGATGCTTCCTTTTCCCCCACCCTTAGTTAATCTTGAAGCCAGCTGGTTCTTCATTTTCAACATTCCCAAAACTCCCATACTGTTTTGTTGTTGTTGTTGTTGTTGTTGTTGTTGTTGTTGTTGTTTTTGAGGGGGGGGTTGGTCACTGCCCCTACCCTAATCTGAGTCCTTATCAACTCATACCAAGGCTGTTGCAGTAATCCTCTAATTGGCCTCCAGGATTAATTCTAAAAATGATCAGAGAGTGCTAATATACCAGGTACTTTGCTAAGTGCTTTTTGCTCATTATCTTATTTAATCCTTAAAACAACCTTATGAAGTGGGTACTGTTCCTAGTAAGCCCATTTTACAGATGAGAAAACTGAGGCATTGAAAGGCTCTCTAGCCTGCTCAAGTTTACCCACCCAGTAACTGAGCTGAGATTTAAGACCAGGTAGTTTATCTTCAGGGTAAATACTCATTTCAATCCCACTAGCCCAGCTCATAGCTTCATCAGACCAATTTTCTTAAGATCTGCCTGTGTTTTGTTCTTTTTTGCCCCTAGAGAATACGGGCTGAGCCCCTTGGCCTGGCATGCTGCCTTAACCAGTTTTGCCATCCCCATTACACAGAGGCCCTCTATATCAGGAGTTGCAAAATCAAATGCTGGCAGAAACTTGGAAAACACACACACACACACACACACACACACACACAACAGGAAAACCCAGATAACATACATTCACTCACTAAAAAATAAGCTTTCAAATGCATTCTGAGCCATCAAGTCTTTTGGCTTTCAAAAGCATTCTGGAGAGCTAACTGCACTGTGCTCACAAAATGTGATTAGCATCTAAATGTGAATAGCAGGAAGGAATAAAGTGAGCCCAGTGGGGGCTGTGGCAAGCTCTCCTCCAAAGGATAGATGCCATTTAGAAATACGGGCCCAGTTTTTTCAAGGGAACTTAAAATCCAGATTTTTATGTAAAACCTCCCCATTTTTCAATGTTGGCAAATAAAAATAGTTAAATACTGCCTGGGCTAAACAAAATACAACTTTTTATAACCTCTGCTCTATTCAAGTCTCCAATTCAATCAAAATGATCTTTGTCCACCTCCCCTATCTCCCTAAATAAGTGTATTTCACATTTCAGGCACCTCTGCTTAGAGCATCTATCTCCATCTCCTTAAAAACTCAGCTGAGGTTTGCCTCAGTGGTGGCTGTCTTCTGACCTAAAATAGCACATATCTGTTGCTTTTGTTTGATAAATGACTGTTTTTCCCACCCCCAAAAGAGCTGCCCTATCTTGATGGTTAAAGGCAGGTGTTTTGCCTTTATAGAGCCACAATAGGGTGTTCCGAACCACTGAGGAGGGAGTTGTGGGGCGGGAAAAGCCACAAACAATGTCCTCTATCAATAATTGCAGATGCTATGTTTTCACGTTCAACCCCACCCCCACCGCCAAGGGCACTGTTATTTTGTTCCAGGAGCTTTGTGGGTGAACAATCCCTTTTAAATGATGCTGTTAAACTGTGTGTACCC